>NC_056745.1:63417693-63520193 GCF_019279795.1 Protopterus annectens
GCACTCGTGTAAGTATTTATTGAGTGCATCTGTGTAGGATTCAGCAGTCGTAACTGTATTGTCCATCTGCATGGGTGTCATGAAGTTTGCCACTTCTGTCTTAAGAAGCATGAAGTTGGCTTTGGAGAAATTTTTTACCATGACTTCCTTAAATGGGGGTCGGGGTGGGATGTGGATATCTAGGGTGATTAGCTTGTGGTCGGATGGGACCAATGAGGAGATGACTTCAGGTGTGGAACACCGGTCACTCATGTTGGTAATGACTAGGTCTAGGATATTGTTGCCCCTGATAGGAGTGTGGATAAGTTGGTCCAGGGCACTGGAATTTATAAATTCCAGAAAGCGTTGAGCGAAGGAGTTGATACATGAGTAGTTTTCCCAGTTAATGGTGGGGTAGTTGAAATCACCCATCATTAGGATGTTTGGTTGAACCATAATATTTTCCAGTATATCAAGAAAAGAGGAGTGGGAATCCTGGGGCATGGTGGGGGATCTGTAGCAAGCTACAATTTGGATTGCAGTTTTGCCCAGAGGTAGTTGCACTTGGATAACCTCGGATGCATTATGCTGAGCAACTAGCCTGGAGGTGTGGATATCCTTAATGAATATGGGCACACATCTGCCTTTGGTGTTCCGGTCTAGTTTAGGTGGCCGAAAAGTGTGGTATGAGTTGTAGCCTGGTAATGCAGGGGTGCTTTCTGGAGCCTTGAGCCAGTTCTCAGTCACTGCGCAGATATCGATGTTCTCCACTTTAAGGGGTGCCTCGAGGAGTGCATTTTGAGATTTATACTTCTAGCATTGAGTAGCATTATCCTCAGTTTTTGCTTGCCTGTTCATGTTACGGTGGTGAATTTGTCATTTGAACCTTGCCAAAAAAAGGTGCTATAGGGGCAGCAAGAGCCTTAACTATTATGCAGAATCCCAGGGGTGACAGGTGCAGGCCATCTCTGGCAAAGCATCGTGGTCTGTCGACCATGTCGTCCCAAGCAGACAGATACTGGATCCCCTTAGAATGACACCAAAAGCTTAGCCAATTGTTAAAGTCAATCATTTTGCCCTTGTACTGCGGTATCATTCTGGGTAATGGCAGGATGCTACTCAAGGCTAGAGTCATACCTGCCTGGGCTAGAAGATCGGAGAGCTCTTCCATGTCTCATTTCATGTAGTCCAGGGAGGTATGTCTCAGGTCATTCACACCAACATGGACAATGACAGAGTCATATTTGTACTTGTTGTGTAGTGACCTGAGTGCATGGGTTATGTGGTGGAGCCTGGCACCCAACAGGCAGCTGGCAGTAACCTTCTCCTTATTTAGCCTGGTGAGTGGAACATCAATGTGCCTGACTATAGAGTCACCTATGACTAGTGTGTTAGGTACGTTGGTTTGCTTTATGGGCTGTGGTTGACTGGCACACTGAGTCTGTGAGCTATGTATCATTTAGGTTGTGTTGGGGGGTGGAGGTTGCTTGCATTTTTGCTTTGGAGGTCTCTGTTGCTTGAGCATATTATTACTGAGAGCCTCTGCGAATGTTTTTGTGTTTTTATGTGTGGATTTTGGTGGTGTAGATTTAGTGAGACTATGTGATGAGTGTGGTGTGGTGCAAGTGTTTATCTTCTCCTCTTGACTGTCAAGTTCAGTCTTGGTTGGAGAGAGCTTTACCTCCAGTTTGGCTAGATAAATGCATCTCTCACAGGCTGTGGTGTTGGGTGGTAGGAGGAGAGGGTTGTCTGTGTACATGAGGCAATTGCTACATTGCCCCAAGATGCCCAGATTCATCAGATAGACAGGAGAGAACACTGGGAGTTGACCCTTGGACATGCCTGAATAAAAACTACTTTCCTCTATACAAGTGAGGAAAGTGAGTACAAGAGCAGTTTTTCTCTAAGCAAGTGAAGAAAATAAGTACAGCAACTGTTTTACTCTAGGTAAAGAGGAAGGCTGAGTGCTGTAGCAATTTGTAGCTTATTTAGTGCTAACAACAAGTTCTGAACATGTGCTGAGCACAAATAAGCAAATTCAAGTGCTAAAACTAAGACTCTGTACCTGGATCTTGTGGTAGATAGACTACCTAGTGCTTATCACTCCCACTGATAAGCTAGAATGCTTCCCACCAACACAGAAAGGCTTGGAGGGCTCAGAAGCTTACAAACAGTCCTGGATACAGCAAATCTGTATCTGGACTAGACTAGTTACAGGAAGGGTTGGAAACAAGCGCAAATGCGGGCTTTTAAACCAGAAGGTTGAAAGAGATGGAAAAACTGCCCAAACGGTCAATAAAATACAATTTCTGGGTCCAGAAACCACTCTTGTGGTAGATAGGCTACCTAGTGCTTACTACTCCCACTGATAAGCTAGAAGGCTTCCCTCCAACACAGAAAGGCTTGGGGGGCTCAGAAGCTTACAAACAGTCCTGGATATAGCAATCTGTATCTGGACTAGACTAGTTACAGGAAAGGTGGGAAACAAGCACAAGCATGGGCTTTTAAACCAGAAGGTTGAAAGAGATGGAGAAACAGCCAAACAGCCAATAAACTACAATCTCTGGGCCAGAAACCACTAAGCTTATAAACAGTCCTGGATACAGCAAATCTGTATCTGGACAAAACTAGTCACAGGAAAGGTGGGAAACAAGCACAAATGCAGGCTTTTAAACCAGAAAGTTGAAACAGATGGAAAAACTGCCCAAACGGCCAATAAACTACAATTTCTGGGCCAAAAACCACTTAGATAGGCTACCTAGTGCTTACCACTCCCACTGATAAGCTAGAAGACTTCCCTCCAACACAGAAAGGCTTTGGGGGCTCAGAAGCTTACAAACAGTGCTAGTTACAGCAAATCTGTATATGGACTAGACTAGTTACAGGAAAGGCAGGAAACAAGCTTAGAATTTTTTTTTCTTTGGAAAGTGGAAAGGAAAAACAGAAGATAATTCAAAATTAAGCACCTAAGTGGCTTGCCCTTCACAGATGTTCTCTCTTTATTAAGTAGAGTAAGTTAGTGACACTAGACTGCAATAGAGCTGGGATAGAGCTGAACAGACGGGACTGCTAGGAGTGTCTGAAGTCAAAATATGATCTCACTGTACTCGGTTGAGTGAGGAACACAACAGACCTGTGTACAGACATGTGAAGTTGTCCTTCACCATGGAACATTGATATAGGATTAATCACATTTATGTGCACATGAGCATGCTCATTTAATCGCCATCAGTCTGGCATACTGATATAATGGATCTATATTACCACAGCGAAAAACCCTATGTGCAAATACCAAAACATCGACCCCTATACAGCAAACCGCAAAAATCCTAAACGCACTAAACTGCGAAAAAAAAAATATCGAACTGTCATAGTCGGCCAACCCCACCACCCGCTACATACTACCTACCCAAACAAAATAAATAAACCACATACATACACTAACCAAACTCTACTTCTAACCTAAACTAAAGCACCAAAACCCTACCTCCAACTCTACACTAATCCCCATAAACACAACTATCTATGCACTCTCCTTAATCCCTCCCTAATCCTAAGGTCTGTAACTACCGCACACATCCCCTACAGACATACACCTAAACAAAATAAATAATACACATACATACACTTAAAAAAAACCCTACACCTAACACTACACTAACTCTTACATACATTACCTATCTATGCACTTACCTTAACCCAAATCCTAACACTAAAGTCCTATCTATTGCACACTTACCTTACAGAGCTATACCGCAGATGGGTCAACCAAAACAAATCGACATTTTGAAATTCACGGTTTTGAACGTTCGGGGTTTACATACTTCGTGCAATACGGTTTGACATCTTCGGATTCGCCTAAAGGGATTTTCGATCGTGTAATAGGAACCTGATATAACACTCATTCTCATGGATCTTTTCTTAATTCAGACATTAATGTCATTTGTTTGTCACAATATCCATTACTACCTCCTGTAGCAGATGCCAACAGTACACACCTCTGGGGAATACATTGCATCATGGTGTGAGGTTTACATCTGGGTTTACCTGTTGGTGCAATAATTGTGTCAGGCAGGAGTGCCTTATGCAAGGGTATTAGTTATGCCACACTCTGCTCCCACATTTGTAACACCACACACATGCCTACATATGTTTTGCAAAACTATTATAATATTGAGGAGTATAAATCCTTTCGTGAGTGATCCTCTTCGTATATGTGTTAGGCCTATGTTTGTGGTGTACACAGTTAATACACGGGGTCTGTGTTGACATCAATGGCATGAGTTTGATTCTTGCAAAAGGAGATTGTGACTTCTGAGCCATTCCTATTGTCCAACATGTTACATGGACATGGTACAGCTATCCCATTATGTACGAACTGTCCTTCCGAACTGTCATCTGCACTCAGCATGTCAATGACATTCACATGTCATGTAATTCTAATCTGTTACAATGTGATTTTGTGTAACTGTCACATCCTATAATATCATGTCTGCATTGATTTACCTACATTTGCTCAGGAATTGTGAGCACCAGTAATTACCCTGACATACGTATTGCAAAACTGTATTATTACAAAGTTGCCTTTATGACATAAGTATTTGTACATTGCTTATCATACTACGATTTAAACATTTGCCCTCTTCCTTACATTGTTCTGTATACATCTCTTTGATTTTTGTGAACATTGTCCTCTGTACACTTTTCCTGTCTGGTATCCCATGTATCGCAGTTGGCCTTGCTGTTTCACATCACATCTTATTACTGTATTCATATGTGTCATTTATGTGCACAATACACTCAGTACACTTTCCCTGCTTGTGTACAGCATGCATTATTTCCCTTACGCAACTCTTTGTACTTGTCAGCATGGGCATGCTTAACAGGTTTGCCCAAAGACAAGCCTATTGGCCTACTGTGTGTGCTCATGCCACTCACTATGGTTTCCTGGCTGCCAACACTGTTGGTGGCCATGGAAATGCACTTGTATTCATGTCAGCTAAATGAGCAGCATGCATATGCAATTAACGCTGCTGCTCATCCCGCTAACACATAAACGTTGTGTAGGCTTAGAGCAAAGCCTACATGGCTGTTCATAAATCCCAAGAATTAAGTTCTGACATTATGCATTTTCATCTTTTTCATTGTAGAATTGTATGGTCCCAGATGTTGGTGGATGACACAAGGCCTGGCAAATGTGTAACAGCCTGGTTTTGTCCCTGTGATTAGAAACAGACACATTGTATAAGTTAGTGAGCATTTTGCAAAAAACAAGAAACAATCAGTTTGAGGAAATTATTTGAATATATGTTCCTTGTTTTTATTTGTGTCATACAAACAATTTTTTTTCCAAATGGAGTTCCAGCAGTTTAAGCAGGTTGTAAAACCTAGAATTTCCATTTCCTGACAGAATACAAACTCTTTGCCAAATCTAGCTGTTACAAAGGTGGAAAATGACAACTGATTTGTGCTTGAATATGAAAAGCTGAATTCCATTGGCATTCTATAGAAAACAGTATTTTCCATACTGTGCCCATTCATGTGCCCACCATGTACATAGGCATTAATTTCAGCAACACAATAAGGACTTTATACAATATACTTTTTATAATTTTGTCATTTTAATAAGTTTTATGACACACAAGTTCCATTTTTAGGGGTGATAATATAGCATTTTTTTTCATTAAATAACTTTGTAAGAGTTCAGCAGAATGTGTGTTGAGGATTTGGGAAACCAAATCAAATTTTAAAGCTATAATTTGTTTATGAAGCCTCCATCAAGAAACATCATAATGCAAGTCATGATACTCTTAATACATCATGATTTAAAAATGCAAAGAATTCTGAGATTCAAAGAAAGAACTTAAAAGCATTTTTGCAGATTTAGTGTATGGAACTTTACCCGACAGTGTTCACTGGCATGGAAGTCAGCTCTGTCTTTCATAATTCTGCTACACATATATCCTTACTCTGAGATCACTGCATCTTTGAGTTGTTGGAATACTTGAGATTCTGTAGACCTGTCATTAATATATATTTCCAATATATTTTAATTGCGATATTCACTCTTCGATTCTTCTGAAAATTTTACTTAAAGCCCTTCTAACTTTAATGAGTACCCATTTATAGGTCACTGCCTTAATGCACAAAGCTGACCTTTCAGCCTGGTATACAAAATATGCATGCTTACAATATTCCAGCCTCATAATATTTCTAAATTGCATCATGGCAGGCAGCAGCAGTAATTTGTCTCAGCAGGTGTTAATGATCCCCAACCAGCAATATATGTAGCATGGTGCTTCTTTTCTGGTTTTACTAGTGATTTCACAGCACATACATCTCTTATTTGACATAAAACATTGATTTCAGACTATATTTACTCTAGCTGTCAGATATTATGTTTAGTAGAAAGGATTTTTTCATGTAACTGTAACCTTTTTCACTGATCTGAAGCACTGCAAACATAAACAGTAAAGTTGGGGGTCTAAAGCACACTAAAAGGACATGTTAACATTCAAGTGACCTAATATTCTTCAAAATGATTTTATTGACGCATATGCTTCCCATTATTAGAGCAAAAATACCAGCTAAATGTTCTAAATCTCTCCAGAATTTGTAGGAGAGACAAAATGCTGTTTTTCTTTCCTTGCAGCTAATTAAGTTTTCTACTTGCTGCCACTGAAAGCTGCTATTTGGGTGTAATTAAAATGGAGCAGATGACAGCGGTGACATTTCTCAGAATCATGCAGTGGTCCAAATATCAGTTCTGACAGAAATGTCAGACTGATAGCATTCCCATCTTCCATGTGCATGGTAGGAAAAGCAAGATTAACTTTTTTTTATGAATGACCACTGATAACCTTTGTAAATCCCTAAACAGAAAATCCATATTAAATTTCATTATCTTGGAAGGAAATTCAGTCTTGGGTGCTCACTTTCCAAGAAGATGAAACGGAATAATTCTTCAGTTTCTTGTCTCTACGTGTTAACTCAGACTTTTCATAAAATCAACAGGCAAGTGAGAGATGATGACTTATTCTTCCTAATCTCACCAATATTATGATTTTGTGCCCGTTTCCTGATATTAAAATGTACCTCTCAGCAAGTGCTTATGCATCTGAAGTTAATATTCTCTTCTAAGTTTTGCTGGCTGATTATCTGATACACAAAGAAGGATTTGCATGCTAGAAAGGAAATCATGCAGCTTTTTTAAACCTCTTGTATTTTCACTTTGAGTTCAAACACATTTGCCTCCTTTATTATTACTGAGCAATATAGCTTAAGTCAAGCATATGGTAGATTTGCTTAACTATAAGAAATAATTCTACTTTTTTGAAAAGACACCCAGCAGATTGGAGATGACACTGTTTTCTCCTTGACTGTTCTGTTCAGTTTTGCTCATCCACATTTTGAGCACATGCTTAATAATTTAGACTGATTTTTTTACAAATGCTGTGAGATTTCTGCCTCAAACTATAGCTTAGTGGACTAAAGGGTAACATTTTTTCTGTATTAGAATGCAAAGAAAAAAAATACAAGTGCTTCAACCTAAAGCAGGCATCTATTTTTCTATCCAAGGTCTGAACTGTTTATAAGGAAGCTATGACCAGAAGGAATGATATATAGAACTTTCTGGATTTCTCCTTGTCCTTGTTATGATTTCTGTGGGGGGGGGGGGGGGGGTGATGTATTACATTCTGCTGAATCATTATTTCCTCTGGAAGGCATTTGTTTTATGGGTTACAAAGTCCAGAGAAGAAATAAGGTGAACTTCATGATTATGCAGTAAACATCTCCTGTTTTAAATACTGAAGGCTCAACTGATTAGTATCTAAAAATAATTGTTTTCCCTAGCAAAATACTGGACTAAAAGTCATCATACCCATGTTAAAACAGTGGTGTGACACTGTGCGTATAGATTTATACATGCCATAACAGGGATATGCAGACTAGTACCCCATACATAAACTGTAATAGCACATGGACAGAGCTGATTATGCTCCAAATTCAGAATAAAAGCTGGTTAGTCACTGCTCTACTGCTGTGATACCAAGTCATAACAGCTTTGAAAGATCCATAACAGCTTTAATTCTAGTTCTGATGAATTCCCAATTCAATGGATAAAATTAATTAACTAAATTAAAGTCAGATGTTATTTGAATGCATTTGCTGATGTATTATTAGTATTTTCTATTATTTTTGATAATTAATATTAGCGTCATAAATGACTGGAACCTCATGATCTTAGCATCTTTATTTTTTCCTGGCACTCAAACACATTGCAATTAATACTGTTAAAAAAGTTCAGCACTCTCACATGCTGTGGTCTATTTCCATTTATTTTATTTGCTGGGGTGATAATTGATTAGCTCAGGAACTATTTCAGGCAGAAAGAAAACAAATAAAATGAAAAAGTCCAACCAGTATAAGCTTGAACCAGAAAATAAATAAATAAACAAATAAATAAATAAACAAACAAATAAATATTGTCCCATTCCTTTTGTTCCAAATCAGCAAACTGGAATGTTATCGAACAAATTCACATCACTTCCTTGCAGTTTTATAAGAACAAATACATCATGTGACTGACACTTCTGCTTCTCTTTTTGTTTTCTTCCTGTTAGGGGTCACCAGAGTAGAACAAGAGAGACTTCCAAAGTTCAAATAAAACTGTATAAATGATGTAAGGCTGAAAGGCTGTAATTCCAAAATTACTTAGCCAAGGAACTAAATAAATATGTAGAAGAATATCTAAAGTGACAATATTTTTATTTTAAAAAATGACTATTTTGTTTGTTATAATAAAATACACATTCATCAACCACATGCACACAAATACAATTATAAATAACAAAAATGTATTTACAATTGTAGAACTATAAAATAGTTAATTCATTATTGTAAAAATTTAATTGCAAGAGTTTGATTATAAAAATCGCATTGTACTGTCTGTGAATCAAAGTTTAGTAGCTTACAAAGCTATAAGTATCTTCCAATTTATCCCTAAAGGGATTGTGACACTTTAAAGTAATTGCCAATATAACTCTTGATATTTTAAACAAGATTTCAAATATACACACTCTGGGATTCTGAAGTATTTTTTCCAAGATGAAAAACAAACATCTCTTAAATCCAATGCATTCATTAGCATGTGCACACAATACATTGTTAATGATGTGACAATGTGAGTTATTGCCATCTGTGCCAGGGAGAATAGGGCAGTTCATGTGCAACATATGTCAGCATAGTTACCTGGAGTTTTGTAAATAGTTTTGTAAATAATTTTCTGTCATTTGACTATCTCACTGACTTTCGCAGATGCTTATGTTAAAAATGTATCAACAGTGTTATCATAACTGATTAAATGTTTATGTTTAAACAAAGAATTCTATAATTTTCAAATACTCCAACACATCTTAGGAAAGCTGTGAGTCTGGACTCTACCAGAGTTGTGTGATTAGATGTGATGCAATTCCATAACCAACACTGATGGGGATAGAACTCACAGATCAGCTTGTTTTGTTTTCTTTGGAACCTGACATAAAAATATATGACTGTTATGACAGTTCAGTTGAGTTCAGATCAGTGTAAATTGGAAGACCATCAACTTGGCTTATGGAAGTAAGCAACTCAGCATCTAATCTTGCCTTGGTATATTAATTAAGTTAGATAAGGAACAGTTCTTCTTTAGATAGTCAGGAATTACAGTGAGATTAGCTAAGTATTATTTTTCTGCATCTACTTGAATCTGTCCAACTGTGTTATTTTTATTTCTCCTGTGATTGAAACTCTGATGTTTATTGAACTGAAATATTTAATAATCTCATGTTTTCTATTGTGCTATTTATTATTAAATGTTTTTACACATTTTATTGTGACTGGTCTTTTAGAGATTACTTTTAACATCTTGAGAATTCTTGTGCTTATTCTAGTGATGCCTTGGCCATTCCAAAAGGCCTTGCTGCTTGGGTTACACTCTACCATTTATGTTAGTATTGATTTTACTCAGTATAAATGGATACCCTTGTAAAAGCCTGACAGTGACTGGCTGGTGGCTGCATCATTACCTTATTGTCTGGGCATAAGGGTGCACAGCCATTAAATCTATGCCAGCCTTTCCCAGAAGTGTGTGTGTGTGTGTGTGTGTGTGTGTGTGTGTGTGTGTGTGTGTGTGTGTGTGTGTGTGTTTGTCCACGTATGTGTGCGTGTGCATGTGCATGTGTGTGTGTGTGTGTGTGTGTGTGTGTGTGTGTGTGTGTGTGTGTGTGTAAATCAAATACCCAGGTGTGTGTATGTCAGTCACTTGGAACTGCTCTTGGAGGAAATTGTGATTGATGTTTTTAGTGACCATTTTTCACCAGTATCAGTGGCAAGAATTGAGGCTCCTTGACTGCTGCCCCAGGTAAAGAAGGCCCATCATAGACATTAACAGTTTAAATACCATAAGTATGTTGGTAAATTATAGTTCTTAGGGCTTTCTCTGATTTCCCTGTATAAAATGCAGTGCATAGTAAGCAGATAGCTATATAAACTACTCCTCTAGTTCCACAGCCATATCTCTCCATCACTGAAATAACTCTGGACTAGTTTGAGACTGTTATATTAGTAACATCATAAATAAATCCAGACTGTTTACATACCCCACATTTTTTTCATTTTCTTAGAAGTTATTTGATTGTCCACATCAGTTCTATTACCAATTTCAAAATGAGATTTCAAACTCGTGCTCTTTTTGAACACAGAATTAGAAACCCATCCCCTGCATTAACCATCTCAAAAGATTTTAATATGTTTCCATTTCTTATTTAGACTTTCAATGTCATTACTCTAGTTCTTTACTTTTAGACAATAGCCCTAAATAGATTATTGTGAGCATGTTTTTATAAAGGTGTAAACTCAGAGCATCTTAATAATGGGTGGAATTTAACATTTTTATCCCTTTATATTTCCTGGACCACTTCCTAAATCATAATGACAGCGTTTGCTTTTTAGAAACACCCCCTTCATTTTTTTCTAATTCTACATTAAACTTGGGGGGGGGAATCAATAAAGCCTTCACTAAGTATACACCATATGTATTCAAGAACATTCCTACCACATTTTTGTGCTTTCTAGTCATTCAGAAAGATTACACTAAGTGTACATATAGTCTACATTTTGTGGTAACGTTTTGAATCCCTGTCAATATCTAAAGCTACAAGAAAATCAGTAGGAAAGTTAAAATTAGGAGGAAGAAGGTATGAATTTATGCCTGTGATGCCTGTTCACTCAGAATGGTATATAACTAGTTGTACACTTAGTGTAGGCATTATTGAGTCCCGGGGGTGGGGGGGTCTTCAGACACCAATTTTATTCGGTCTAAACATTTGGTCTCTTTCCTTTGCCAGGGTAGATGACAACTATTATAATACAAAAGAAACTATCTGACTATGTAGATTTTCTGTATATATATATATATATATATATATATATATATATATATATATATATATATATATATATATATATATATATATATGTATATATATATTAGGTTCATATCTTTGTTCAACCATATTCTTTGCAATCTGAACATCTAAAACATTAACCACGTGCTCCTTAGTTTCTTCCATAAACTTCAAAAATATTATGGTATCATTGATGCAACTAAAAACCACTCTAGCTTTTCTTGTTCACCCTCCAAATGATGAATATATCATCCAAAAATGTATTTGTCAATACAAGACCAAAAATTATAGGAAAAACAAAATTTCCTCTCACCACCACACTACTACCTTAGCAAATACAAGGGTCAAGACTTCACTATCACTACTCCCTGTCTATAATTATTTCCTTTCAAAGAATTCAAAATTGTTTTTCAGCACCATATTCATGCAACCAGAATCATATTAATGTCCTTTAATTCAGTTCTTTCCCAGTAGCTGTGGCCTCAGTAAAGGGATTACTAGTAACAAATCATTCATATCTATTGTTGCTAATAAAAAATCATCCAAATAATTACTTTAAGCCATAACATTAAGACAATACCAGGAATCCCAGAACAAACGTCCTTCATCTTTAAAAAAATCTTTCTGTCTTAAATCAACATATTTTGCTAAATGCTCTGTCTTAGACCAACCTGAAGCCACAATAGGCCACGGGTGTGTCAGCAACAGATTGTGGATCTTAAGGATTCAAAATATAGATGGAATCAAAATGTTTTTTTTTTTCTTTTTTTTTTAACTCTTAAATAATTAATTAATTTTAAAGGAAGTTCATGGGTTAAATCCAAGTCATCTAACCAATGATCTAATCTAATATGTGTAATGCTATTTCCATTTTTGGAAACAGTTTCAGAAAATCCATAGTTGTTTAAATATTCTGATATTTTTGAGAGTAAAAAAACATTCATGATAACATCTCCCTCATCCTTGTTAGGTTTCATTGTACACATATTTCTATCATTCTTAACCAAATCTAATATTTTTTTACACCTATTGATAACTTATAATATGGATCACATTTCTGTATATTATGACATGTTATGTCACGATTGCTGAAGGGAAGGCAGTAAAAACCCTCTCTAAGAATTTGAGAGATTTACATTATTCATATATAAGCTGGAGAGGTCATATCTGACCATTGTCACTTAAACAGGCTTTCCTACACTTTGGGATTTCCACTGGAACTAGACTTTGGTAATTCCAGTGGTGTTGATTAAGTTGAGTTTAACCAAAAATTTGCAGGGTATTTTTTTTTTAATTCTTACCATAAGCTTCTGAACACCAGCAATACTGAAATGGCACTCGTAAGGTGCTGCATTCCATTTATTTCCATTCTTGGTTTTTTGCTTTTACCCAAAGGTAACATTGTAATCTTCTTATACTTTTATAAGGGTATGTCTATTGTCACATTTCTTTCATGCTCAAAATAAAATGGGATGAAATGCTGACAAAAAATGACTGCTGCTACCTTTTATTATACAATTAATAAAGAAATAAGGCATGACATTTTCTATTATGAGCGTAAGCTGTGAAGGTACAACAACTAAGCTCTGTGGTTTAAAGACAAAGTGAACAAAAGAAGAAAAGTAATGCAAGAACGTATAAGATCTATCCTATCTCCATTAATTTAAATAAATGTATAGTGTCTTGTAAGCAATTGCAGAGTACCAACCAGGTTGTTATGAATCTCAGCGTTTTGATTATGTGTAAATGGGTCTACTTCTCTTTATCAAAGAAACATTTCTTCAAAAAAGAGAAGTAGATCCACACTTATGCGAAAGTGCACTTAACCGAAAGTGCACTTCTGCGAAGAATGGTTCAATGAACCATTAAGGAACAATGAGGGCCGAAGCACACTACAGCAGGTAAAAGAGAATGTACCTGTTTTCCCACTGTAGTGCAATCTCAGAGTTGGCATATTTAAGTGGGGGGCACAGCCCCCCCCCCCACATGGGAGGTGCAGGGGGGCTTGTCCATCTGCAAAAATAGTGTTTTAGTGTTCGTTATTGGTTCATTGAACCAGTCTTCATGGAAGTGCACATTCGGTTAAGTGCACTTTCACGTAAGTGTGGGTCTACTGTTCTTTTTCGAAGAAGTGTTTCTTCGATGAAGTACAGTAGACCTGTGTAAATATTTGGCAATTAATATGCATCTGAAAAAAAACTATAGATGCTAAATGTATTTTAGAGTTGTATAAGGAAGAATTACTAAATTATCCCTGGCAAAATTAATTTTGTTTGTATGTTGCATTGCTTATCAAAATTTAGAAAATTTATATATTTATTGGGCATCTTTCTTCAGACATCAAACTCATCTTTATTAATTTAGAGTAAGAATGACACAAAGGGATACTTTGGGTAACCCAAAGAATTTTGAAGAGAATAATTAGGTTTATAAAATTTAGCTTTAGCTCCATAAGTGAAATTAGGTAATGCCTGTTTTGGAATAGTTTAAACTCACTGATAGGCTATTGTTATGCAGATCTAATTGCAGATTCTAAGATCTTCAAAGTATGGCTAAATCTCTATAGCTATATTGGAGAGCTTATTGCTATCTGGCTTTATGGAGGTATGCACTTCACTTTCTATAGAATATGGTGAATTAGTATGATTATGCATTCAAACACATGTATATGTAGATGATATCAGGCTGCATTTAATAAGCAAGCTCCAAATGTTAGTGTGGTTTCCTGACTAGTACTATAGAAATCTTTCTATTACAATATATCTACATAAAGGTGGATACTCCACTGACCCTTCCAATTTTAGACCCATAGCCAGTCTTTCATCACTCTCTAAAATTCTCAAAAAATGCAAACGCATATAACTTCTCAAACTACTAATCCATGAAAACCTCTTGGCTACTACCCAACATGGGTTTTGGCCAAATCACAGTACTACTACTGCCCTTCTATCTTTTTACTCAAACTGTACCTGAGGCTAGAGACAACAACCAACTAGTATCTTGTCTCTTCCTAGACCTATCTAAAACTTTTGATATAGTATCTCACTCTAAGCTATTAACAAAACTAGCTGATCTCAACCTCTCATTTTCCACTCTCTCATAGTTCTGCCAGCTACCTTATCAACAGGCTACAATCTGTCAGATGGCACACTTCCTGCTCCCTCTACCTACCTGTTTAAACAGGAGTCCCCCAGGGCTCTGTTCTTGGACCACTTCTATTCAATATCTTAACTAACCAGCTCCACACATCCTGTGGCCACTCCTCTCTTATACAAGGGTCTATATTATATATTCGAACTTTCAAAACTTCGAATCCCATATGTTCGACAACATATGGTTGAAGTTTAAAAGATTGAATATACAATAAAAGAAAAAAAGAAAAAAGAAAAACTTACTTTAACGGTGCGAGCAGGGGGGCAAGCCCACCTGCACCCCCACACCCCCGTACATAAATATACCAACTCTGAGACCACACTTCAGTGCAGAAAATGGAAATTCTCCCATTCTGCACCATACGGCGCCATTACGTTCAACCTTCGAACTCTTGAAATGTCAATCATATGGTGTCGACCATATGACATTCGACATTTCAAGCATTCATTTTTCTAATAGGAACCCTTATACAATATACAGATGACTCTACATGTATGTCCTTTTCTGATAATATCTCTCATCTTCACTTACTTACCCAAAAGGCATTTCTTTCCATAGTAAGATTGCTTACAGAAAGCCAGCTCATCTTAAATCCAAAAAAAAAAAAAAAACTCTTCCTCTTCCTTCCTAGATCACTCTCCCATCCCAAATCCACCTTTGCCATCTCATCACTTAATAACACTGTCATCTAAGCAAATCCTCATACTAAAATCCTGCGTACTATAATTGACAAAAAAATTTGACCTGCACATTCAACATTGTATAAAAAAAACCACATAAAAAAACTGGGACTACTCTATAGGAACAAAAACTTCCTTAAATCTGAAGCCAAACTGTCTCTGGCTGGGGCATTCCTCCTGCCTTACCTACTGTATGCCGCTCCATCCTTACAAACTTACAATCCACATTAATCACTAAGCTTGTACAACAAACCAACCCTATAACTCACACCATTGCATTGCATTAAAGAAACTTCATTGGATAGAATTCCCCCAACAAATTCTACTGTCACAGCTACAAGTCACACACTTCATACTCCACAAGCCTTTTGACTGCCTCTCCCTCCCCTCCATAGTTTTCTTCTACACCCCCAGTCAGTCTCTTCATTGCTCAGTCCAATTTCTCCTAGATATTTACAAACCCAATAAAACATTGGCAAACTCCTGTACAAACACTCAGTGCCTCAGGCCTGGAACTAACTCCCCTCCAATGTAAGAAACATCCCACACATAAATCATTAAAAAAAAGAGCTAAAAGATTCCCAGTTAAACTGATGGTCCTGCCCCTGCCAAGATCTCCCCATCTCCTTTTACTCAATGTCTTCCTCATCTTTTTAATGGCTATAACTCTCATGACTCTGTTCCTCACAATTAAAAGTCATATCAAGCATTTTCAACAACAAATATTTCCATTTGCAGGTAAAACTTATGTCAGTATGTATATTTCAATAGTTATTCTGATTTATTACTATAACTGTATATATTTCTCTTAATTTTCAATGTTATTTCCTGCCTTCTCTGAACATGATTTCTCTGCCTTATGTAACCGCTTTGTTCTGCTTAATGTTTATCAGCCATTTATTGTTATTGTATTTTTAAACTTAAATGTACATTTACACATTATTTGTATTACAATAGATGTTTTCTCCTCAGGTCTCCACTGAAAATGGGTTTCTGGCTCAGCTGGACCAACCCAGTTAACAAATGTCAGATAAATAAATAAAAACATTCACCTGCAAATGGTACTTATTCTCCTGGTTCTAAATAACTGATACAGTAGTTCTTCCAAACCATTTCTTCTTTGTGACTCTAGCTGGTAGGATATTACTAGAAACAAAAAGCTAATGTTTAATAAAGGTCTTATGGACTACAATGATAAAATACATGGAGTAAATGCAAAGCTATAAGTACATCCTCAAGAGAATTCTAATCAACAGTGGTAAACACTTTCACTGTGTCCACACTTGGGACCAGGAAAGGTGCCCTTGTTTTAACCATATGAATTTTAAAAGAAAAAAACATTTAATGTTGTCCTGCACTTCTCTGTCATGTAGGGTTACTCACAACATAGAACCACATGGAGGGATACGTAATCCAGATCACAGTAATTGTCATGTCTATGTCCAAGGTAAGGACTGTGTGGAAGCATAAGGACAAGCTGATGCAGCAAGTTCATGAAAACGATAAGGCATTGAAACGCAAATGTAAAAACACACACACACACACACACACACACACACACACACACACACACACACACACACACACACACATTTTCTGCAGAAGGGACAAGGTATGTCCTGAGTGGACACATATGGATGAACTGATGTAGCAAGGCCCACAGTCTTTCTGGTCTGCTAATTAGTACTGAGCAACTAAATCAGGGAAACTATTTCTGTTGTACTAATCAGTATTGATCAATTAAATCAGGGAAACTAATTCTGTTCTACTAATCAGTACTGATCAGTTAAATCAGGGAAACTATTTCTGTTCTACTAATTAGTACTGATCAACTAAATCAGGGAAGCTATTTCTGTTGTATTAATCAGTATTGATCAATTAAATCAAGGAAGCTATTTCTGTTCTACTAATCAGTCCTGATCAGTTAAATCAGGGAAACTATTTCTGTTCTACTAATTAGTACTGATCAATTAAATCAGGGAAACTATTTCTGTTCTGCTAATCAGTACTGATCAATTAAATCAGGGAAACTATTTCTGTTCTACTAATCAGTACTGATCAATTAAATCAGGGAAACTATTTATGTTCTACTAATCAGTACTGATCAATTAAATCAGGGGAACCTATTTCTATTCATTCTTTACATATGTTGTATATATTATAAATTAAATTACAATAAATTTAACAGTATAATTAGTAAAATGCACAGTTTATAATGAGTATTCCTGTCTGATAAGAGAAACAGAGGGATGTTACTGTCAGTGTCTATAAAATTCAAAGATGTCAGTTATGATAATACATTGTATTGTTTTGTTTGGGCTTTTGATTAATATAGAGGTGGTGTTATGAAAAAAAAAGTTATATAGTAGATATAGTGGTTCTAAATAATCTACCTAGTCCATGTAATTTAAAATGCTTTTATTTATTATTTCAAATGTTCCATATTGAAATATTTCCAGAAATAGTGCTATGAACTGTGGTTATCTATGTTCTATTAAATGTACACCGACACAACGAACAGCGTGGCAGTTTTTACATATTAAACACAAAACCTAGAAATTTTTGAAAGGAATAAAAAGAAATATGGTCATGGGAAAGAAAGAGAGATCTGATATGGTGCAAGACTTATGTAAAGAAGAAAGCCAAACTAATCAATACACACACAAAAAGCAGCTCCAAATATAATTTGAAGAGAAATACAGGCAAAGACACCCCGATATGAAAAATTTCACAATACAAAAAAAATAAGATCTCAAAGGTGGAACATAGAATGGAAGATTAGAAAAGCAGAAATTAAACAGAAGCTGAAGTTATGGAATACCTACAAACTGAAGCATTTAGTGTAGAAAGTCTAACACAGGTTATATCACAGCATGATGGAACAATGAGTCCTCAAAATAAGGAGAAATAGGTGAAGACAGATACATCTGAAGAAGAGATATGGACACAGAAAAAAAGCAATTTAATATGGTGCAATATTTATGTAAAGGACAATGCAAAGCTAATCAATACAAATATAGCAGCACCAAAGATATTTGAAGAGAAACACAGGCAAAGGCATCTAAATATGGAAAATTTCACAATACAAAAATAAGAAAACAATGGCAGAAAGTAGAATAGAGGATTAATTAAAGAAATAGAAACTAAAGTTACGGATTACTTACAAAGTGAAGGATTTACTGTAGAAAATTCAACTCTGGTAACATTACAGCTTAATGAAACAATAAATCCCCAAATTAAGGAGAAACAGGTAGAACAGGAAGCATCTTATCATTTACCACATGAATATACTCTGGAGCCTTCAGTAGGAAACAAGTCCAAAACTTCAGTTGGAGTTTCACAGAAAGGGAAGGAGCAGGAAACAGTAGCAACTCTGACACAGTCAGTGTTGTGCAATGATAGATTAGCAAGTCCCCATATGAAAGAGCAATGGATGGTGCAGGATGCAGCTGAAGAGAATATTTATTTATTATTTATTTGACATTTGTTAACCGGGAAAGTATGAGTAGGCCAGAAAGTATCCATTTTCAGTGAAAGCCCATGGAGAAAAGCTCCACAATCAAAATCTTTCAAAAATCAAGTACACGATATTTTAAATCACAAAGCCTCATATTACACTACAAATACCAAGTACAGATATTTTAAATCCCAAAGTATCATGTTACACTGCAAAACATAAGAGTGAAAAAATGCTGTAATCAGAAAAACAAGAACATATGTCACAGGAAGATATTCTGGAACTTTCTGTAAAATGCCTGCAGGAAACAGACACTAAAGAATATATCATCAGTTTAGAGAAAAAAATGATCTAAGGAAAGAATTGCTTGATTTAATAGAGATGGATATACTCATTAAGATTGATGAAAGAAACAGATTACAGAAAGTCAATATGACCCAAAATGTTAGAAGTCTGATAAAACAAATGAATACAGTAATCAGGAGTACTAACAGAAATTCATGTGCTATAACAGAAGTAAGTAGGATATATTGCTGTGCAGGTAAATTAATAACATATAAAGTCTTACCACTAAAATACTGGAGAAATAATGGAAAGGAAGGGAAGAAATTGAATGCCATCATGGAATTATCGAACAGAGAAAACTATAAAGAAATTAAAACAGGAGATGTCACTGTTAGAAGAGTACAGAAGAGGGAACAAATAAAAAAATACTTAGAAAGATAAGACATGATAAAAGCAACATGTGTGTGTGTTTGTAAGTTAAATTATTTTGAGGCCTTCTCCACACAGTAAACTTCCCATTGCCCTACTTTACAAGGCCTGCTGATGTCATTCACCTTAGAAGTCCCTTTGGACACACTTTACCCCTATAAGCTCCATGGTGAACATGATAACTAAGTAACACTATAATACAGAAAACTAGATAGGTAGGGGTTCTAATCCCAATACTGGAAACTGAGATACTGTGTGTGTGTGTAATGCTATTTTGAGGCCTGTTCCACCCTGGTGACCACCCCCATTGCATTTACAGGGCCTGTTCATATCATCCACCTTAGATCCACTGTTGGAGTCTCTCTAGGTATATAAGCTCCCTGGCACATGCGATAAGTAGGCAGCACTATAGTACATTTAACTAGATAGGTAGGGGTTTGGACCTCAATACAGAAAACTATATTACTGAATATGCGTGTTTGTGTGTGAAGCATATCCCCTGTGCCAAATTCGCTACAGGTAATCATCACTAATCCCATGATTGCTCTGCCTTAAGTAAGCTACAATGGCTAGAATGCCCTCACTGCCTAATTACTTATTCATCTAACCATCTCTCATAAATTCATCCATAAACCACTAAATTGTCCTGCTCTCAGTTCCCTACTTGCCCTCTACTCCCCTCTTAAACCCCTTCATTCTGAACACCAATACTTACTCCAAATCTATAAACCAAATTCACCTGTAGGAAAACTCCTTGATTCCTAGGCCATTGCAAGACTATGGAATAACCTCTCTTGCTCTGTACGTAGTGAACAACATCCCCCAAAATTCAAAATTGCCCTTCATAATCATCTCCTTTCTAATTGGATATGCAACTAATGCGCCTACTATTCCCCATGATGTCATTACCTGAACTCCTTCTCTATCAGTCTCAGCTTTCCTTCTAAGCCTCACTTGTGTCTTCACTACTTAACCTCTTCAACCATTCTATCTTTTACACAATTGCCGTAATTGTATTAACCAGTTTTCTTCCTGCTGCTAACCTTAACCACCTTGTCACCACTTGAAAGTGCCATTGTAAATCTGTACTCACCCTGCTCTTATTTCTATACTTCCCACAATGTATTTACTAGAGGCATAAATACTTCCCACAACGTATTTACTAGAGGCATAAATACTTCCCACAATGTATTTACTAGAGGCATAAATACTGTACTTGTTATCAATCTACTCTGATGAATTTCACTCATTCGTAAATCCCTCCTATGGTTGCATTTGGTTTCTTCCTTTTTTGTGCAATTATATCATTATACTTCGTAAATTTGTACAGAGACTTTTGTGATGTGTCTTTGCTTCTTCCTATTTATATTAATATTAACATTGTTACATTATTTTGTTTTTCTCTGTATTGGAGCTTTTCTCCCCAGGCCTCCACTGAAAATGGGCTCTTCTCAGCCCAGTGCACTTTCCCAGTAAACAAATGTCAATAAATACATACATACATACATACATACATACATACATACATAAATAAATAAATAAATCTATCTTTTGAACTGCTGGTAATGGATGATCCCATGTGATGTAGTTTTCTTCCTTTTGTATGATGCTTTGTGGCTCATGTTTCCATTGTTTTTCAGCCACTTCAATATTATAATGTTTGCACAATCACCAGTTCAACAGTCTCACCACATTATTATGCCTTTCAGTATACAGTCCTTCTGCCATTAGTATGTCTCAACCAGCAACAAGGTGTGTAACTATTTCCAATTTGGTTTTACAAAGCCTACATTTGTCTGTTTCTCCCACATGTTTAATGGACATTATAAACCAATGTGTATGCAGCCCACTATCTTGGGCTGTCAGTATTAACCTTTCATCTCTTGGTTTAAATTTGCCTCTCCTTAACCATTCCTGTGTTTGTTCCTGATCAACATGAGGTTCTTCCAGACGTTTTCTATACTTGCAACTATATTTATGCTTTTTCCACATTTCTTGCCTTTTCATCTGATCCTTCACCTTATATTCTTCCTTTTGTTTTTTTGGCACATTCATTTGCTGCCTGATTTTTATCTACATCAGGTTTGATTTCCATTCCTGCTTGATGCTGATAAGCTTCTGCTTGATTAAACAGAGAAGTCACCTTAGATTTATTCTTCTTATATTTCAAAGCTTTCACTACATTTGAGTCGTGTGAGGTCAGAAGATATGTGTGGAGTCCCAGGATTGCAGATCTATACATATAATCAATTTCAAGGAGGTCCATCCCTCCTTCTGAATGGGGCATATATAATCTTGGTATGCACTTCTTCTTATAAATCATTTGGTGAGCATGAAGCATTCTTCTTGTTTTCCTCTCTAATCTATCTATACACTGCTTCTGAGCCAGAGCCAGCACCCCCCCATTACTACTACATATAACCATCTGTCCTGCTGCAGGGGATCACCAGGTATGCTAGCCATAGGTGTCAGGCAATCAGATACAGGTGTGGAGTACACACTGACCTAGCCAGAGTATGTCAGGAATGGTCAGGGTGACTTGGACAATCTGTGAAATAATCCTGTATGACATTGGTAGACTGAGAGGGGCTCAATGACAGTACATGATGTGATATGCCAGCAGTATCCACCAGTATACACTGTCAGTGTGATGCCCCTGCACTGGCCCAGTAATCAAGGAACCACAATCCTCACCACTAACACCAGTGAGGGACGTACACAATGGGAGGATGACAAGTACACATACAGTAGAGTACAAGTACCCTTCAGAGCACACAGAGATCACAGTCAGTCTGGGGCTGGTTTCTCCCTCTCTCTCCAGATCCCCAATAAAACTCCCCACTGGCACAGCTATACAGTTAACATTTCAGCAGACCGGTCGAGCCAAACCTCCATCACCCTCTCTATCTGACCAGTGCTTTGTGTCCCTGCTGAAGTAGCTGACACACACACTTTGAGATTTTATTTATAAATCACATACACACACTCCTGGGAAAGGCTAGCATAGGTTCACTAGCTATGGCCTCTTCTGCCCAGACTTAAAGGTAGTTCTGACTGCCACAATCCAGCTCTGTAACAGCTGCTCTAAAGCCCTTACCAAAGGGTGATGAATCCTACTGTGTGATGTGCCTATTATCCAAATGGTAAGTGTAACCAAGAGCAAGGGTATTGGAGTGGGCTATACAGTGTCACCAACTACATATGCAAGTACTCTAGAACTTTTTTAGTTCAATACAGACCAGCTACGATTACAAGGTTTAACAATATTTAATAATAATTAATAAAGGAATAAGACAATACTCAATCAATACAGTAACTACAGAGTTCAGACTCACAGGGAATATTTGAAAACAATATTGCAAGACAGTCTGAAATGAATACAGCAAACATCTAAAGCAATCGTTACTATATTCCCATCTAAATGTAAACAATTTTACCTTTTCCCTAGTTCCTTACTATTAGCAAGGCAAATGCAGATGAGTGGATGTTGTCAGATACATAGATACATAAAACATGCAAAGGCCTTTCTCTGAGACAGGTCTGAAAGTAATAATTAACATTAGTGCTGGCTAAGGTCAGATTACATCAGTCTTTGTCACCTGCCTTCACTTCCCAGGCTAACAGCAACTAACATACTTTTTAACATCTCTGCATCAGAAGTAAATCTTATTTTCTAGCTTGTCAGCAAAAACACATAAATAACACACAAAAATATTGGCAAAACCTTAACTACCTCCTCAACCCTGGCAAACCCCCTACCCTGCACCATCTACAACAAATAGCTCTGAATGTATAGCATCCCAATTTAACTCTCATTTCATCACAACTGTCACCTCAATTTTAAAAAACAACAAATCTAACCAGCCCCTTACAGTGCCTACCTCTACTAACTCTAAACCCAACTACTTCTCTTTTAAACCCATAGAAACCTCTTATATCAAAAAGCTGCTATCAAAACTAAAACCTACCTGTCTAGCAGCTAACCAACTCCCTAATGACTCTAAAAACTGCTGCAAGCTCTATGCTAATCAGTCATTCCATTGCAGAACAATATATCCCCATACTATGGAAAATATCCCATATCTTCCCCTCCACAAGGGAGGCCCATCTAAAGATCTCTCTAATTATTGTCCCATTGCCATTCTCTTACCCTTAGCCAAAATCTTAGAGAAATGTATCCATAAGCAGCTCCTAGACCACCTCACTACAAATAACCTCTTATCTAGGTCACAACATGGCTTCTGTCCAAAGCACAGTACCTCCACGGCCCTCACAAGTTTCACTAACGACATCAATCCCCTCAAAAAGAATGGACAACTACGTTCTACTATATTCCTAGATATTTCCAAACCTTTGGCAATGATATTCCCCCAACTACTACTCAACACTCTAGCCTCCTTCAACCTCAACTCTACAGCTCTCAACTGGTTCTTTAGCTACCCTACTAATCAACAGCAGGCAACTAAATGGGATAATGAACTCTCCACACTCCTCCCAGTCTCTGTTGCAGTTCCTCAGGATTCCATCCTTGACCCTCTACTTTTAATTATATTCACAAATAGTCTAAATACTGCCACTAAATCTGCTTCCATTATTCAATAGGCTGATGATGCTACTCTTATTAGCTCTGCTCCCACACCCCAAGAGCTCCAAGATAAACTGCAAAAGTCATTTCTAGATATTGAAAATTACCTAAATGAACTTCAGCTCATCCTAAACCCAAACAAAACAAAATTAATGATCTTCTCCAACAGGAAATCCAAAGTTAAACCACCTCCACTCTACATCTACTCCACTAATGGCACTATAATAGAACCAGTTAACCAAACAAAACTACTTGGTGTAATGATAGACAACAATCTAACATTCAATAAACACATATCACTCACAATAAAGAAAGTTCACATCAAACTTGGTGCTCTATATAGGGCCAAACCTTACCTTACTCAAAATGCCAGACTAGCCGCAGCCAGATCCCACCTCCTATCTACTCTTCTCCACTGTTCTCAACTTTTCACTAACCTGTGCATGTCTAATTTACATCTACTTGATTCCTGCTATAACAAAATAGCAAAATGTGCTGCTAATATACCCAACAGGACCCATCATTGCCTTGCTCTTCAAACACTACACTGGCTTGAATTTCCCAATCTATCACTCAATCAGCTCACCACTATCCACTGCATTATACACAAACCTGAAAACTGCCCTGCACTCTCCAACCTAGTGCAACTAAATACCAACCCCAGGACCCTTACATTATCTGATAAACTTACACTCAAGGTAACAAAGTCCCATAATTACTTCTCCTTCAAAGTAGCCAAACAGTAGAACCTATTACCCCAGAATATCTTAAAAAACACAGATTGTCATAGCTTCAGAAACCTCCTAAAGGAATACCTTACTCAACAATGGCTATACTCCTGTAATACTTCTGGCTAGTTTTGCATACCTTTGATCAAATGTTTTCTATTCTGCTATCTTATTGTCTTACTTCTACCAAATGAAAATGCCACAATGGATTTTAGTTATATATCTAATGAGTTTCATATTACTGACTGTAATAAGGCTTAAGAAATGTAATGTTTTCTGTTTTACATTCACCTTTTTGTAAATTGTGATTGTTGGCAATTGTCAAACTTTTTGTATAGTGTTTGTAAATCTTTTAAAAATGTTTACAATCTTTTTGTACTATTGTTATGGAGCTTATCTCCTTGGGTCTCCACTGAAAACAGGCTACTCACCCAGCCAAACTCTACCCGGTTAACAAATGTAAAATAAAATAAAGAAATAAGTACATATCTGTCTGATACTTGTGTAGAACTGAAAGTCATAACACAGTTACTCATTTTACATTTTCAACCTAGCAATTATTTGTTTCAAGACAATACAAAAACCTGTAGCTGTAGACATCTATGTTTGCTTGCTGCACTGAAACTGAGAAAACACATTTGTAAAACAAGGTAAACGTGGCCATTCTGCAAAAATCTGGACAGTTGAGAGGTATGAGATCAGTACATAACATACAGTTTAACACACACTTCTGCACTACTTGTTTAATATCCACATAACATATACAGTTCTCTTACATTTGTAAGACAAGCATATGTATCGTATTAATATTCACAAATTACATATGATTATTTACAGCACCCCAGTTAGCTGGGCTGGCAGTGTCACAGTCAATATTGTACAACAGACAATCCAGTAGTAGTCATATGTGGGCTGACCCTTGCTGGGGTGGCTGTGGGGCCAGAGCTGTGATGTATGTCACTGCAGACAGAGCCATCAGGGATGGCCATAGGCGCTGGACAGCAGACTAACAGCAACATGTCAGTCCAGGAAGTGCTGTTGAGACCTACCATTTAAATTCCTATTTTGCATGACTGCATCCCCCCATCTGCATTCCATTACATGCTTAATTGTATGACATACCTGGTATAGTGCTGTACTCCTTTGTCAGAAGATATCCACTTGTAGTGTTGTAAAGAATCACAGTCTGTCTTCATGAAGAAAGTGTCAGACCTGTTTGCCATAGGCAGCAGCTTACCTTTTATATGTAATGCTCATGAACAGGTGATGGCCTGTGCACCAGTCTGTGGCTCCCAGTTGCTAATTTCATGCAGAACAGCTGGGTTGCCTTTCAATTAGCCAATGGCATAGCAGCACAGTGCTATAATTAAGGTCTTCATGTGGGCCTTGTCCCTTTTCCTGGCCTGTGAGGAAGACATTATTGAGGTGTGAGTGCTAGAGCATCACAGAGGGTAGGTGGAAATATTGTCTACTGTTTGGATTGATGTGCTATGTCCACAGTTTTGCATGCTATGTTTGGCCATTGTTAACAGACTTTCACATTTAGTAGCAATGTACTGTGTAAATGTGTGTTGGGGTGAGTGAGGAGACAGGCAGATGTGAGTGTCATACATCCTTTTTGATCTGACTGCGCATGCTGCTACAATAGATGCTGGTCTATCAGCTGTGTATGTTTGTAGGGGGAGACTGCGACACTTGTCCATTAAAACCTCAACATCCCCCCCCCCAACCCTTTATGTTTGGCTGTTGTGTGTATGCCCTGCTCTAGGTCTTTGGGAGCAATGTTAAGCCTGTAGCAGAAAGCTAGACATACTGCTGCATGTGTAGCAAGGGTTTTACTTCAGAATCTCGAATTACTGAAAACTCGAATTCCATATGGTCGAGTCCATATAATCAAGTTTTCAGAAACTCAAAAGTCTGAACTGAAATAAAAAAAAATTATCCAAAGACATTGTTTCTGCAGGGGGGCAAGCCCCACTGCACCCCCACACCCCCCTACTTAAATATACCAACTCTGGGATTGTGCTACAGTGGGGAAAAGGGAAATCTCCCATTCTGTGCTGTATGCAGAAGTGCAGAATGTGAGATTTCCCATTTCCTCGCTATAGTGTGATCACAGAGATAGTATATTTAAGTACAGAGGGTGCAGGAGGGCTTGCTTCCCAGCAGAAATTATGTATTTGGATTTTTTTATTTCAGTTCAGACTTTCGAGTTTCTGAAAACTTGATCATATGGTCTCAACCATATGAAGTTCGAGTTTTCAGTAATTCGAGATTCTGAAGTGAAACCGTAGCAGGTCGCAGGTGCTGCATTTTGGCCATGAGTCAGACTAAGGATTGTGAAGACAATGGGGGAGAGCAAGCTGTTACTGTCAGTGGGGGCACAGTGTCAGCTGTTGTGTCACAGCATAGCCTGGTTGAGGGTACCCCCAACAATCCATGTGAGGCATGTACCTGTGGTGCATACGTTACATAATAGTACCATCCAGAGAGTGTTATGCATCATTTAGTACACATATTCATAATTCTTAAATATGTCCCACCCTGCAGGCCTTTAACTTGCTAGTGTGGTTGGCAGTGACTGCGGTAGGAGAAACCAGTTTTGCTAGACATTGCAGGGTTCAATTATTCTTATGTATTGTCATGCATGTAGTTGTCATGCCACAGACTGGGCTGTGGGCCAGGACTGTGAGTGCCTAGATGTGACAGATGCTAGAATTATAACAAATGGCGCTACCAAGTAATTTATATAGCAGGTGTATTTGTAAGACATATGTGCATGCATACAGTGTTTAACACATGATTAGCATGGACATATGTGTTCTGATGGGTATGGAGTGTGACACTGAGCTGTCTGTCATGCTTTTATAACCCCAATCTGCACTGCCTTTCCAGTATGTGAGCACAGAGAGTAGGTTTTATGAGGACCATGCCATAAATAGGGGCACAACTGTGGATATTCAGCAACAGTGTGTGCAGTTACACCTCTACCTGATGTTGTAGGCCTCCCATACATCCAGCAGCATTTACTTGTCTGTGTACTGGTTCTGTGTCTGCATCCAAGGCCCACTTACACTGTGATTTGGGCCAGTATATATAGGAGTAGTGTGTGAATGGCAATCAGGATATGTTTGTAAATACAGCTGCTATACTTTAGAGGTCAGTTAGCTTACTGGAATGTTGCTCTGACTGTAGTTTAAATGGCTTGGAGTTCAAAATTTGTCAGTGATGTTTTTTTCCTAGTAGTCCATGATATATTTACAAACACATCCAGAAATCCTCAGAGCTGATTTGGTGTAGTAGTGTGTTGTTGTGACTCTAGTTCAGAAGGTCCTGAGTTCATAACTTGGCAGCTTTGTCATTTTTTCCCTAATGTTACATGACTGCACTCCATGATGTATTTACAAAAGCAGTACTAATTCCCCACTGCTGGTTTGGCTTAGTGGTGCATTGCTCTGACTCTAGTGCACAGGGTCCTGGGTTCAAGACTTGGCAGGGATGTCTTTTTTCCTTATTGTTAAATGACTGTAATGCATGATATAGTTACAAAAGCTTGACTAACTCTCACAGCTGATTTGATGTAGCGGTATATTGCTCTGACTCTAGTGCACAAGACCCTGGGTTTGAGACTTGGCAGAGCTGGTTCTTTTGTTGCTGAGCAGAACAGTGGCTGAATGAGATAGAGTGATTAAAGCAGTTTTAAGCAGGTTTGCATGGTTTTATCACGATGCTAAGTGATACCAAGAGGCACTTAGTCCTGCTTACCGCCGCTTATTCCCACTTAAACCTGCGCTAATTCAAAAAAAAAAAAGAAAAGAAAAAAGGGTGATAGGAAAGTGGTGAAATGGGGGCAAGCAGGGGGAATAACATTATGAAAGGCAGCTAGGTATGTGCAGGACTGGTGTAGGAAAGGACCATAGCTCTCCATTTCTTGTTCAGCAACAGCTGTGAATGATATGGACAATTTAGAGCCTCACATCCCACAGGGAGGGGTGGGGGTGACATACATTTATTGAGTACTTCAAGGAAAAACTGATTAATATCAGTGCACGTGGGGGTGAAATGGAGAGCTATGTATGGGCCATTTTTTTGTGAGAACAGATGCCATTTTTTATTAAGGTGAGAGTGGGATGTTGGGGAAGGGCTGTAGGTACATTTGGGGAGATAAGTTGGGTAACACAGGTTGGTTTTGAAGACAGACAAGACAGCAGACAGGGGCAGTGTATGGCACTTGAAGGGGTAAACACCTTGGACAGGGTGGGTGGTTGGGAATCAGAGGGCCAGATGCCCCCAGATGGAAACAGTGGACTGAGGTCCCCATCCTTGGGCAGTCACCACTGCCCCTTCATGGCCCTGAAGGTGGCTGTGCTGGGGGATGGATGATGGGGCCAGCCTGCCCCTTGAGGTGCACCAGTCTGCCCTAGATCTGGTGCAGGTCGACATACAAGTTCCTCTGGATGACCCTGCGTACTATACCTCTGAACAGGTGTCAGGTGACAGGGTCCTCTCAACACCCGTACCCGGGGGGACCCCAACCCCTGACGTGGTTCCACCCGAGAATGGTGCAGGACCAGTGGAGGCAGTTCAAGATTGGGTCTCAGATATGCTGGGACCTGGCACCATGGCCAGATGAGGTGGAACAGGCAGATCTGCTGGGATCTGCCTACACAAACATGCTATGGTGTTGAGGTTTTTCAAAGCGTATTGGTTAGTCATGAACAAAACATTTCAACATTACTTATAACAGCATGCATGGGTGTTCCAATTAACCCAGAACAACAGAATTGTAAAAACTGCACGGTAAGGAGAACACATGCATAAATGGAATAACAGTCATTATTGTAACAGTATGCCAGTAACAGTTACGGCAACAGGCCACCAACAATGCAATTTGAGCAAGGTATGTTAGTATGCAACCATTTAAATATATGAACAATAATAGAACACAAGTCCCAACATTAGGTTTTGAGAACAACATACCTGCAGTATATAAATAATAATTATTGATGCAGATAAGGGGTGGGGGAGATAAAAACAGTCCATTGCCAACTGTATAGACTTATATTTTTCACAAAAGTACTGCTCAAAACTCTACAGGTCTGCCTTCACTATACATCTCTCTGAGGCCTAGAGCTACTGTAGCACATATATACCTGTTAATCTGTTTACCTGAAATACTATGGGGCAAGCTGTGACAACTCTAGGTACATGAGTAGAGGTGACTCATACATGTCAAGGTTACATATATGGCTAACAAGATGTACCCTGCACAGATGTTGAGTAAGTGTGCTAATGGTATACTTCTACTATATATATATATATATATATATATATATATATATATATATATATATATATATATATATATATATATATGTATGTATATATATATATATATATATATATATATATATATATATATATATATATATATGTATATATATATTTATACAAGGCTATTGACAACAGTGATCACTAGCCATGACAGCGTGAGACTTGAGAGACATTTATCGAGAAGAGTGCAAAGTATATATAGCTATCCTGCTGTTGTTTGTAGGCATGCGGCTGGGCACTGGAAAATTTGTACACAGTTTATTACTATACCCTTCACACAGCTAATACAAACATTTCTTTACCTGTGAGCCCTGTGGAGAAAATATCTGTTAACACTACCTAAAAGTTTCTACAAATACTCAGGATTACTTGTGTGTCACTATGAAAACATCTTTGTACCAGTGCTTGAATTCAAACCATGGTCTGTGTGTGCAAAAATGAACAACAGCTATAGCTATGTCTTATCACACTGAGCTACTGGGGCACTGCTGTCTGCTATTTGACTGATTTGTGCGTAAAATTCACTTGGTTACACATTCTGACCTTGCAACATAAGTGGGGTGTCACAGTATCATGCATGATAGTGAACTGTGTATTAATACTTTGAATGCAGGTGTACACATTTAACCCCTAGTGGATGTGATTATGTGATCTGTACAGACCATAGTAGGCTGATAGGTTGCGTACCCAACCCATACACATTTGTACATCATATATTTGCAGTCTCCACCTATTACAGTCTCATACTTGCCTGCATCAGCATAACTATATTCAGGAATACATATAGCTGAAGTGCAAACGTTAACACAAAACAATGCTGCAGGGAACACACTATAATACAATACACATTGCTATTCAAGGTTCAGATTTTAGTGCAGAACATATATCACTTTTCATTGTATCTTGTTTTATAGCTCCACATCTACAATTTGACATAACAGCTGCCTAGCAGACTAGCTGCAGTGAATTCTTGCTCTCATAGCCATATTTTCTGTGTAGCACTTGTACACTTGTATTTCTTCAAAAACAGACCAGATTAAACGGGTCTATATTAAATAAATGAATGCTTAAAATGTCGAGTATAACAAGATCGACACAAATTTAAGCAAATGCTTATTTAATCGACCGCTCAAATGATCTAAATTAAGAGTTTCGAAAGATTATGTTTGGCCAACATGAAGCATGGTACGTCTGACGTAAGTCCGTAACACAATCAAAATAAATGTTAGAACTATATGCGTGCAGATATGTAAGTTTAAGGTAAAGTTACAGGTTGTGCTCACAACTGAAAGTAAATATTATGCTACATTTTGCAATTCAAACATATTTGATAGTAATTTACAACGCACTGATTGCAAAGATAGTATAAAAGAAGCACACCACATTAGTTAACATGGTGGTTTAGATTAGCGTAACATTATGGCTAACACAAATTGTTTTTCACCAGGTGTCGTAGGAGAGTACTATGAGTGTGTTAAGTCTCAGAAAGGCAGAGATATGCTTAATATAGATGGGTATTTGTACACCTTAGAAAAGGTAATGAAAGATCGCAAGTACTGGTGTTGTAAGGATAAATTAAAAGAGTATTGTAAGGGGCGTGCAGTGACTAAAAGAGAAATGCACGGTGAAGTACTATTAAAATGTACAGGGCATCATCATGCCTCTGATGCTTGTGATGTTGAAAGATATATTGCCTGTGATAAATTAAAAGAAACAGCTCGTACATGTCGGATTACCCCTGCTTTAGTTGTAGATGATATTTGTGCATCTACATCTACAGAGTATACAGCTTCACTTCCAACAAGGCGATCAATGTTACAGCAAGTAAACAGGGTCCACTGTTCTGCAGTGCGAAGTTATGTCACTGCTAGTAGTACTTTAGATACTGTAAACCTAAGTGAATGTAACCTAAAAGGAGGTAAATTTCTACAGAAAAGAAAGACTGACCTTGCAAACAAGATACACGTTTTAGTATTTTCCACTGTTGAAAATCTCAGGGATTAAGGAAATCCCCTATGTGGTTGATGGATGGAGTGTTTTTAGGCTCTATCTTGGGCCCCCTTCTATTTTCCATCTTTATTAATGACCTCCAATTAGCTATCCCATATACCACCTGTATACAATATGCAGACGATTCTACTATTATCTGTACCGCTAATTCACAAACTGAACTACACTCTATCACTCAAAAAGCTTTTAACACTGTTGAACAATGATTCTCTGATCATTGTCTACTCCTTAACCCCAAGAAAACTAAATTGCTATTGTTCTCACCTACTCGTAGATCTGCCCCACTAAACTTTACTCTCTCTTCCATTGATTGCACTCCCATCTCTCCTGAAACAACAACTAAACTATTAGGCATAACGATTGACAATAATCTCAGCTTTGAGACTCACATCAATAGCACAATAAAATTAGTTAATAAAAAAATCGGATCCCTTTATAGAATCAAACCCTTCCTTTCACCTGAAGCAAGGACCACCTTAGCCAGATCACACCGTATCTCTACACTACTATATGCCTCCCCCATATACACTAATCTCTCCAAAAACAACCTTAAGAAACTAACAACTTCCTACCATAATATTGCTCGATTTGCAACTGGATCCTCATTTAAAACCCACCACTGCCTGAACCTAAGAAAACTAGGCTAGTTGGAACTTCAGAACCAACTCACACTTCAGCAGCTCTTAATAGCTCACAACATCCTTTACCAACCAACTAAAACACCTATACACTCTAGCCTCATTTCACCTTACAATAACCTGCAACATCTACGTTCTTCCAACAAACTAATGATTAATACAACCAAACCTAATAACTTTGCAGGTGATTGTCTTTTTTCCAACTCAGTTGGCAAAATGTGGAACAAATTACCCTCTGTTATCCTGTCTTTGTCCTCCCTTCCACTTTTCAAAAAGCAGCTGAAAACTCATCTCAATAAACACTGGCTTTGCTCCTGTACCAACCCAGATTAACTTCCTTTTTTACCTCCCTATCCTCCCTTCCTCCTAAATTCCTGCAATCTCTGCTCCTTATAGCCTTGTTAGCTCTCCCTTAATGACATGCACACAGTCTTATGAAATACTCCTTGGAAAAAAAAAAATCTATGTTTTCTTTCTCAAGACATTTGACTATTTTACTTTGTATTTACCATGACTTTTTATGTAATATGTGTATTAATTAGCCCTCATTTACGCCTTACTATTTGAATTGTCTATCTTCATATAATGTGTTTAATTACTGGAGCTTTTCTCCCCGGGCTTCTACTGAAAATGGACATATATCCAGCTAGACTAGCCCGGTCAACAAATGTAAAATAAATAAATAACAAGAGGTAGATTGTGTAGACAACTATATAGCATTCATTCACGTATTACAGTTAGCGAAAATACAAAGTGTGTACCATTAGTTTTCTGCTTGATGTCAAAGAAATCCTTCAAATGCTATAATTTTATGTGGGACTGTCTCAATGAGTTGTTAAGAGAGGCTAATGTGAATGTTTCAGTTATATTTATTTTTAACTGATGTTGAGATGGCAGCAATTCGTAGCATAAAGCAAAACTTTCCTGGTGTACATTCAAAGGGTTGTCTGTTCCATTTCACTCAAGCTATCTGGAGAAAGTTACAAAGTTTAGGACTAGCAACATTGTATGGAAGGTCTGTGATGTTTCAAATAAAAGTAAAAAAGCTGATCGCTTTGTCATTTTTAGTAGTAGATGATGTAGTAACAGTGTTTTTACAGTTGAGTGAATCATTTCCTAATGAGGGTAAACAGTTACTTTCCTATTTCTCAGATACATATGTCCTGGGTCGGCCTAGAAAGCAAAATACTACGTTATCTGCTATTTCCAGATTCCCTCGTATGTTCAGTATTGCGTTCTGTAATGTATCTGAATTGAATGCACTTTGTCTACCTCGAACACAAAATCAGGTTGAGGGATGGCATAGACGCATTCAATGTTTACTTGGATGGGGGATTGCTATCTCATCTGTGTTATCTCTACTTGTTAGAGAGCAGAACAGGGTACATGAGACTAGACTCTGTTTACATTCTGCTTCTCCTCCGTCTCCTAAAAAAAGAAAAACAATTTTGAAATGTGAAAGACTGCAGCAGGTACTACAGCATAAAGATCAGTACACTACACAGGAGTTTCTTCGGGCTGTTGCAATTCTTCTGAAAGTGTAACGCTAAATCTAATGTTCACCATCGAGCACACTTTGGGATAATTTCATGGTTTATTACTACATAATTTATGTTTAATGTTTTGCACAGTGGCTATTTCACATTTAGGGTGTGTATAGTGGTAGGATAGCTTCTTAGGTAGTAGATATATTTATAATGTAGGTAGTCACTTTACATGTTTATTTTTGTTTAATGCGTTGTAGTCTGTTACATCACTAGGGTGAAGGTGTTGGCCAAACAAAATCATTCGATATTTTGATTTTTGGTAAGTTTGTGTTTCATTTAAATAAGCGTTCGCTTAAATTGTGTTGATCTTGTCATACTCGACATTTTAAGCGTTCATTTATTTAATATAGACCTGATTAAACATAACAGTTTGTGGGAGTAAGCTTTATTTAGGGTGACATGTTACAATGGTTTATTACATTCAAAATTCTACATTCACTTGTACTGCATATCCTGTAGATGATGAATGTATATCAGTTATTACTTTCACAGTAGCAAGGACAGTATATTTTATTCACACATTCATTCCTACACAGTATTACTACAGTATTGGCTTCCTTTCATCAATAGTCGCTTGTTTGCTGCTTTCATCTGTATTACACAGTACCTGGCATTAGTCACTTATATCAGTGTTGGTCTAACAACACATTTATTTAGTACGCTCAGAACACACTATACCTAACGGCAGTAAACAATTACACTTTATTATTTATTGGACTATATGTATATTGCAAGTTATATCTGTATTTACCACACTGTTGACACAGCCTCAACAGTCATTCTACAGGGGCCTTAATGTTATGAGCCCTCTCCTCTGCAGTTGTGGGTGGAAAACACACCATTATGCATACCTGTCTATCAGATATTCATAGTACATTTTGATAAATCACCACTTTATATACTTACAAACTTCTGTGCCATTCCAGGCCCAAGCATCTTGAATCCATTGGGCCAAGAGTGCCCCCTTCCTCCATCTCACATCATCATAATGATGACAGACCTGCTCACCAGTGTGAGGGATGCTAATGGCATTGCTGAGCTCACATGCCAGGCAGTCCCAGGCCTCAGACTTGTTTTCTAAGCCCTGGAACTGGCTCTGCATCAGTCTGTCATCATGGTTCGTTATGAGGAGCCCAGCCATGATCCTGGACTCCAACATGCCACAGTGCTGCAGGGATCAAACTCTAACAGGTTCTGCCTGTATTCCCACCAGTGTGGTTTAAATAAGGCCATATTCCCTCTTTTGCCATCATTGGCCATTTTTAAAAATGCTAAGCACAGCTCAGCAGTGTACAAACCTGCTAAGCTGAGTTGAGCAGTGCTTAAAGTGGCAAATGCTGAGCAGTGCTTAGTGGTGTGCAAATTTGGTCAACTGAGTTGAGGAGAGTTTAGAATGGGACTTCTTAGCAATGCTCAAACCAGCTAAGACAGGCCCTGTTTAAGCATTGCTTAGCTTGGCTTAGCAGTGCTTTGCAAAACTGAGCTAAGGGCAAACAAAAATTTCCTTTAAAAACAAAGGGCAAACAAAATTTTCCTTTAAAAAAAATTAGAATTGGACATTACTTACTTATTATTGATACATTATTATTAAGTGTATTTTACTTTACATGACCTCCCTCCATGTGCTTTCATTTTATTATCTTGGGGTGTGACTGTACTGCATTGGACACTTGTGTTTAAATGGTGTTTTTCACCTCATATCTCCATTGACACTGGGATTCTGGACCATCTACACTACCCTGGTTAACAAATATCACTAACTACTTCAAGAAATAAAATAAAATTTAATATAAAAATGCTTTCCCATGTAAAAGCTGAATGGCCTGTCTTGGTATTTGAATGGTGTACCTACTACACATGAAGCCATGACTCCAACCACTCAGCTAACTTGGCTGTAAAGATTTCACTTATACATTTTTATATAGCTTCTTGATACGTTTAAGAACTGATGAGCAAAGTGCCGTGTAAACCAGCTCAGCTATGCTTAAATTCTGAGGAAAACAAAATAAAAAAATAATAAATTAACCGTTAATTAAAAATTAAAATATTACACTTCACATTATTAAATAAGTGTCCAATGACACATTCCTTATCGTTTTACTGCTGCACAGCACTTTTACAATGCAGGGGGTGTGTTACAGATACTGTAACACACCCCCTACATGACATTACAGTACACAATTACTTAAATGTCCAAGGACACTTTCTCTTCATTTATTTAGTGCCATACGGCACTTTTACTATGCAGGGGGTGTGTTATGGATACTGTAACACACCCCCTACATAACATTACAGTACACAATTACTTAAATGTCCAAGGACACTTTCTTTTCATTTATTTAGTGCCATATGGCACTTTTACTATGCAGGGGGTGTGTTATGGATACTGTAACACACCCCCTACATAACATTACAGTACACAATTACTTAAATGTCTGAGGACATTTTCTTTTCATTTATTTAGTACTGTACGGCACTTTCACAATGCAGGTGGTGTGTTGCAGACACTGTAACACACCTCCTACATGACAATTAATTTCACATCTTGCATTTACCATAAGGGTCTTGAGGACACTTTCTTTATTAGATCTGCAAGCACTGTAACACACCCCCTAGCACTGATTCAGTATCAGTGTACATGGCTCCCCATCAGTAGACCCCTTCACTAATATGCAAGGGCCACAGCCGAGAGGGAGATGCAGACATGGACACCATTCAGTCCATGTAGGAATAACACTATTCCTACACAGAGTTTATTAAATCCAGGGGATGGAATCATATATTATGTATCATATATGTGTATCATATATCATACATATCATATATCATATACCATATATCAATCTTCTCTCCTTCCATACATATCAGTACTCTAATCATCATGGTTCCTCATCACTCATTCTCCATCAGCAGAATGTTGGCACTCATAAAATATTCCTTCCAGAACTGGGTGCATTTCTCCAAATATGACATGCCTGGGTTATGATATAGGTTCATAGGTTGGTACTAGGCTATCGGACCTAAGGCCTATGCAAGCCTAGCCATAACAATTCCCTGGAAATTCTTTCCCACAATATTTACTTCTCTGGGCCCCTGTCTAGCAGGGAGACTGACATGATCCCCGGGGTGAATTTCCTATTTCCCATCCAATCATCAAGGTTCCTTTTGAAGAGGGCTAATGAGGTGCTCTGCTCGACATGTATGGGCAGTCTATTCCAGAGTAAGGGGAGTCTCTGGGTTAGGAACCTATCCCTCCAGCACGTTTTGTTCATTGTGATGATGTGGCTATGAGGGATTGGGACTTCTTTAAGTGGAGCATGTCCAACAGCTCAGGATTTGACATGGCCTTGTATGTTAAGCAGAGATTGCCTCTGAGTAGACAATATGCCACAGAGTATAGCTGGAGTTTTTTTAGACGGTCAGCATATGGCATCTGCTTTAGGCCAGTGATTCTTTTAGTGAGGTATTTCTGTGGCCTTTCCAGCTGTTGCAGATGTCTTGTGAGGTACATACCAAATGGGGCATTATACTCTATAATGGGTCTAATGAGGGATGAGCACAGTGGGACAATGACCTCCTTTTGTATGGATGAAAAGCCATTAGTGATTTGGTGTGCCACGTAGAAGGATTTCCTGACTGTTGTGGCAATGTGGTTATCGAAAGTGAGACCACTGTCCACTTGTGTCCCCAAGTCTCTCATCACACTTTCGATGTTTAGTGTCCTGCCACCTATGTGGTAGTTCATGGGTACATGTTTTTTTCCGAAGGGGATGACTATACATTTCTTGGCATTAAGCTTGAGCCCATGGCTCTGGCATCAGGCATCTGTTTCTGTAAGGCCCTTTTGTAGAATATCCACATCATTGGGGATTCAATAATGGCTCCCAGTTTGCAGTCATCTGCAAACTGTGTTAGCCAGAGTCCCTTAGTGTTGGCCTGTACTTCAGAAAAGTAGATGCCAAACAAGAGTGGCCCCAGGACTGAACCCTGAGGTACTCCACTTGTCACTTCTCTGGAGCTGGATTTGGAGTCAGCTACTTTTACAGTCTGGGTTTTGTCAGTAAGCCAGTTGGCAACCCATCGAGTGACATAGGGATTTATGCCCAGCTTAGTAAGTTTGTCTATGATTCCAGAGTGGGAGATGGTGTCAAAAGCCTTGGCGAGGTCCAGATAGGCTGTGTGGACCTCCTCACCCTTGTCCTCAGCTCTGAAGACTGATTCAAAGAAGTCAATCAGATTCAGGAGACAATATCGGCCCTTCACAAACCCAAACTGGGTGGGGTCCAGTGTCTGGAGGTTGCCAATGTCTTTGTTTATAAGTTCCATGATAATGCATTCCATGCCCTTGCAGATCAGACTTGTCAGACTGATGGGATGGTAGTTCCCGGGATCCAAGGTGGATCCTCCCTTGTGGATCGGGATAACTGTAGCTGTGCACCACTCAGTGGGCATGAAGCCTGAGGTGAGGCTATGATTAAACATGACACTTAGGTGGGGTGCCAGTTCATTTTGTAGTTCATGTAGTACACAGCCTGGGATATCATCTGGTCCCATGGATGCTGTATTCTTAGCTTTGGAGAGTGCTGTTTCTACCTGTGTGGCTGTGAATATCGGAATTTGGCAATCTTTTGGAATTGAGATGGGCCCTTTAGGGGGTGAGAGGGGAGTGAAGTTGGCACTAAATCGATCTGCCAGGATATTGGCAATATCCTTGGGATCAGTATATTTAATGCCGTTCTGTTGTAGCTCAGAGCAGATCTGAGCATTGCCATTTAGATTCTTGACATAACTATTGAATGTCTTGTGGTTGTCTTTGGAATCTCTGGCAATTTTATTTTCGTAACTAGCCTTTGAGGATTTTATGAGGGATCTCAGCTTCTTACTGAGGCTGGTAAGGGAGTTTTTTGCATCCTGGGATTTTCCTCTTTTCTGCAACAGTTTCTTCCTTCTGTTGTATAGTTTGTTTATAGCAGGGGACCACCAGATTGGCTTCCTTTTTTTGGAGAAGAGCATCTTGGTTCTATTTGGGATGGCACGAATCATGCACGAGTGGATGTGCTCATACAGTGCCTTAGTGTAGGATTCTGCAGTCGAACTTCCAGATCCCATCTGCATGGGTGTTGTGAAGTTTGTCACTTCTGACTTCAGTAGCATGAAGTTGGCTTTGGAGAAGTTTTTTAAGGAGGTTTCCTTACTGGGAGTGGGGGTGGGATGTGGATGTCAAGGGTGATTTGCTTCTGGTCAGACCTGACCAATGAGGGGGTGACCAGTGGTGTGGAGCATCTATCTCCCATGTTGGTAATGACCAGGTCTAGGATATTGGAGCCCCTGGTGGGACAATGGATTAGTTGATCCAGGGCGTTGGAGTTTATGAATTCCAAGAGCCATTGGGAAAAAGAGTTGGTACCCGAGTAGTTTTCCCAATTAATGGCAGGGTAGTTGAAATCAGCTAGTATTAGGGTGCTTGGTTGTATCTTTATATTTTCCAGTATGTTTAGGAAGGTGTAGTGAGAATCTTGGGGTATAGTGGGGGATCTGTAGCAAGCTACAATTTGGATTGCAGTCTTACCTAGTGTTAGTTACACCTGGAGAATTTAACATGCATTGTGTTGGGTAACTAGCCTGGAGGTGTGAATATCCTTGGTGAATATGGACACTGCTCCACCTTTAGTGTTTCGGTCTTGGTTTTGTGGCCGAAAAGTGTGGTAAGAATTGTAGCCTGGTATTGCAGGGGTGCTCTCTGGAACCTTGAACCAGGTCTCAGTCACTGCACAGGTATCGATGTTCTCCATTTTTAGGAGTGCCTCGAGAGAGTGCATTTTGAGGTTTAGACTTCTAGCATTGAGTAGCATTACCTTCAGATTTTGCATGCTTGTATCTGTTACGGTGGTGGTTTTATCCTTTGAACCTTGCCTAAAAAAGGCACTATACAACCATACATACTGAATGGAAGAGATGTAAAAATAGTTTCATCTCTTCCATTCAGTGTGTATGGTTGTATATAAAAAACATAGCAAAGAATGGTTGAGTCTCCCAAGGCATACCTCTGTGAACCTTCTTTCATATCACCTGGTAGGATTCCTGAAGCCCAAAGCACAGTTCAGCAGGCAGCCCAAGCAAGATTACTGATTTCCATAGGAAATCACTGCTGATGTGATTTCTAAGTGCGTATTGATCATGATTCCCTTGTTTTTGGGAGATTTCTCCATCACTTGAGTTTGATTATATAAGTATATTCAAGTGTGGGCATGTTGGGGGCTTGCCTCTGCATCAGAGTGTGCAGGTGGGCTTACACCTCATGAAACAAAATCATGCAGTTTAATTGTTTGTCCTTTTGACTCCTAGATATTAGTTTTTATGTTTGTTTGTTTTGTTTTGGCATTCTGACACTTGGGTTTCATAGTATAACCCCTCTATTACCTCTGAACTCACCAAAAACATCAGCATGCTACAGACTACTGAAAGCAAAATATGTTAATATATTAAACTAGCTACTAAATATGAGCTCCCTGCAACTCTTTCCTGAAAACCTAACAGTTTTCAGTATTATGCTCCTATCAGCCTTTATATTCAAAGTTTACTGCATATATAACAAATTGTTGCTTCAAACTTCTATATATGAACAAAGCAGAGATACTGATAGTCCATTAGCATTGCTTTATCCCCACCCCCTTTCAATGGCTGTTGATGAAAACATGCTTGTGTAAACTAACTAGGGCCATTCAGAACAAAATTTAAAAAGATTATGTGGAAATTAATACAAATGTTAAAAGGTACAGAGAAATCACACTTATCCTTAGCAAAGTTAATCAAGCAAGCTTTTTTTAATTAGTATTCGCTCTATCATTTCTACTAACTATGGCAAAAAATGTAAATATGCAATAAATGTATATAGATATGCAAATAACTCCATCATTTTATTGCTAGTTTTTAGAATTTCAAAATTAAATGTGCAATAATCTGTAGGTTTATATATGTCAGTGTTAGGAAAATGTATAACTGCAATGCAATATGTAGGCTTAGTGTATTGAAATATATAACTGCAATATGCAGGTTTAGTGCATTAAGGGTTAAAAGGAGTTAATACAGTTATTCTGCTTATTCTGTGTGAAAATATGCAGCTCCTAGAAGCTCTGAAAAAAGAACAATGGATGTCTGTAAATCCACCATGGTCAGCAGAATGTGTATTGAGGCCAGGACTGTACCTTGAATGTATCATACCAGAACTAGAAAAAGAATTGTGAGAAACTAAGGAAAGCTGAAACAAGCCCAAGGCCAGGTTGTTTTTCTCAAATATGTTTTTGCAAGACAGCAATTATCTGACCATGTCAGCAGCAAATCTAATAATAGCATCTTTCTGTGAACTTGCAGAAAACTGTATAAAAACTGTAGGCTAAACTATGGAAAATCAGACAAACCTTGTACCTACATGCTTTGTCTCCTTGCTGCAAGTAATAAATGGTGCCTTGCTTGAACCTAACTTGCATTGATCTTTATGTTTTCTTTTACAGATTGGTCCTTCGGACCGGAAACCCTCTCTTCACCTCGGATCAGACGGCCAGGTGGCTGAAACCGTACGGGGAAGAAACCAAATTGGTTCTTCTTATATATAAAGTCCTCTGACTGAATTGTCGTCAAAAGAGGCCAGCCACTTTCTGATCTGTGACTGAAGGATGGGTTTTCCACGAATCGGCGATCAATCACGTGGGCTCAGGTAAGGTGAATCTATTTTTTTTTCTGTTTCAGGATCAGGGACTAGATGTGTATTGTTTTTTGTCAGATTGTATTTTTCTTACAGTCAGGGATAGAAAAGGTACTGTCTTGTCATAGATCAGGAAAAACAGAATAAGTAGACTTTAGGCAGTCATTCTGAAGAGACTATAACAAAATCGGTAGTACACATTAAAACTAGACAATCAAGGTGAAGTTACGTAACAATCAAAGGTAAAGGAAAATGGGTAATAACTGTACAAAAACACCCCGAGACCCACCGTTAATGGAAGATGCAAAATATATGCAGTCACAGTGCGCAGACGTTAGATACTTTTCGAAATGGGTTATTAAATACGAATTTGACGGAAAATTAGAAAAATCCTCACTCATCAAACTTATTAAACAACTTAAAACTGATTCAAAAGGTCAGGTAAAAAAGCAACGACAGTTAAGAATTCCCCAGGCACACAGGTGGCTGGAGGAAGTAAACCGTAGGGACCAAAAGAACAAGGATTCAAAGACAATGTTTTTAGATAGGGAGGATAACAGCCTAGTAACAGCATCAGCACCTCCACCTCCCCCTCCCTTACCAGAATATGGAGCGAGTAGACAGGTTGATCCACCCCCACTATATCCTGTGGTCACTGAGGATAGGGACGCTATAAAACTGAAACTAGCTAAAATAAGGGATCCCATTGAAACTAGGTCCCGAACAAAAGCAGGTAATCGAGAGTCATGGCAGAAATCTAAAGACACACAACCTGCGGAAGAAGAAGAGGAAGTATGAAAAGCACATATGAAAAGCAGTTGAAAAATGCATTTTTAAAAGGTAGTAGTGCACCTATAAGCAGTTTTATTACAAAACATATGGTTGATCATCGAACTAGCAGGCTACAATCACTACTCGAATATGCTAGGCATGCTGAAAGGCATTTCAATAGCAAAAAGAAAAAGAAGGCTCAAGTATTTTCTGTAGAGGACGGAGCAGAAGTTTATGTAGTACACCCCGGGAAGAAGGGCAGGAAAAATGCACAGGGAGATAGGCAGTCTGATCAATGATCAGAAAACTTTGAAGGACGTAAAAAAGGGGTGAATGTTTCAAATGTGGTAAAAAGGGACATTTGGCAAGGGATTGCAGGAAAAATAAGAAAGCAACAATGGAAGACAAGGAAGGTGCAGACTAACTATATGATAGTCAGGAATCATTAGAAGGGGCTAGTGCAGAAGGGACAAATGAGAATGTGAAAAGGGAAATAGAGGAAGTGCAGGGAATTGATGACGGTGAAGTAGAAGATGAAGTACTAGACTTGGCTTTATTGAGCTTGGAGCTCTACTTAGCAGATACTAAACCAGAAGTTGTACTTTCAGTGGAAGGCAGGGAAGTCAAATTTCTGTGCGACTCAGGGGCATCACGAACCCTGATACACCCCTCCAAATTGCCAGAAAACTCAGAATCATCCAACTACATATTAGTCAAAGCAGCTAATGGGCAGCTATATCGGGAGCCCCCCTCCCGCAACATTACAATAACTGATCCTGTTTCGGGATTGACACAGAAAAGTAAGATTGTAGTTTCTGAAAAGTGCCCAGTGAATTTCTTGAGCAGGGATCTCATGCAGTTATTTGGCATAGCAGTAGTCCCAACCATGCAGGGAATGGAAGCACAGCGACAAACTGACACCTTTACGGTGCAATCGGGGGGTGAAATATTTTATTGGTATAGTCAGGACTTGGTCACAACTGGTCCAGGGACTGTGACCAAGGAGCTGATGAACGTAGCCATCAGTAAGTTTCCCTCCCTCAACATTGATAAACAACACCTGTTACATTGTACCCTATATTTTTGTAATACACCAGGACCCGATAAGTAATATGAAGAAAGATTATTTAAGAATCATACAAATAAATTGGTACTGCGTAACCTGTACTGGAACACAGAAGGGAATGGTGTAGTCAGCTGTTCGCTGCCCCAAGAATTTTTAACACTTTATAAATCTAATCGATTACCACATGTTAGCTTGACCAAGAATAAAAATATACAGTGGGCAGACCTAGGGCAGAAAGCCACAAGATGGGAGAAACAAACAGAACTGGAACTGTCAGGACAGGGAATACAAGTACAGAAATTGAATTGGGTGACACAGAGCAACCCAGCTGTGCACCTGCATTCTCTCAAAGACAGCTGATGGACGCTCCTACTGAAGGAGGAAGAAAACGCCTTGCAAGATATACCAGAGACTCTTTTGGTCAATAGGGAAATCAGATGTAGGACTTATCCATATGGCAGGGCCAGTTAATATCACACCGAAATCAGCATTTAGACCACAGAAGAGACAATACCCCTTAAGGAAAGATGCAGAGGCAGGGATAAAACCTATTATAGCAGCATTACTTAAGGGACGGGTGCTAGTGAAATCTCCCAGTTCTCCATGTAATACACCTCTATTTCCAGTTAAAAAAGCCAATGGAGAATGGCGTATGGTCCAGGATTTGCAAGCTGTGAATAATGCAGTAGTACCAAGGGTGCCTATAGTGCCAGGACCACACACTCTGTTAAATAACTTAAAACCTCAACAAAAATATTTTTCTGTAGTGGATATTAGTAACGCATTCTTTTCAATACCGATACACCCAGATAGCCAGTATTGGTTTGCATTTACATTTCAGGGAAAAAGATACACATATACATGACTACCACATTGATATTGTGAGAGCCCTACGATATTCTCACAAGAAATGTCAAGTAACTTGGCAAGGTTTAATCCACCAAAGGGTAGTCAGATCTTACTTTATGTTGATGACATTTTGTTGGCGGCCCCCACCCTGCAGGATTGTAGGGAAGATACCGTAGCACTTCTACGATTTTTAGCCACTGAGGGACATAAAGTAAACAAAGATAAGCTTCAGCTCTGGAGAAAACAGGTTAAGTACCTAGGATATGTGATATCCAAGGAAGGTAGAACTCTAGATGAAAACAGAAAAATGGCAATCTTGCAGGCACCAAAATCCACCACTAAGAAGGAAATGATGTCCTTCTTGGGAACGACTAATTTCTGTCGAAGCTGGATTCCAAACTATGCCTTGGAAACTGCACCCCTAACTGATCTTATATATAAGAAGCCTATGGCAGCGCAGGAGTTGTTACAATGGACATCAGAGGCAGAATCTGCCTTTTGTAATCTGAAACAATTAATAGCGTCCTCTCTAGTTCTGGGATTACCAAATTATCATAAACGATTTTTCCAGACTGTAGATTGCAAGCAGGGTTATATGACATCAGTACTAACACAACAACTTGGGGATAAGCAACGCCCCATTGCTTACTATTCATCACAATTAGACCCAGTGGCACGGTCCTTACCCCACTGTGTGCAGGCAGTAGTTGCAGCAGCGATGGCAGTGCAAGCTTCGGCCTCAGTAGTCTTGTTCCACCCCCTCACTCTGAGGGTACCCCACGCAGTCGCAATTATTTTGCTACAAGAAAAGGTGGCATATCTTTCCCCCACTAGGCATCTCTCCTGCATGACTATATTGTTGAGCCAACCTCATATGACAATTGAACGATGCACGACTTTGAACTCTTCTACTCTGCTCCCGACACCTGCAGGTGGCACATCGCATCACTGCCTGCAGGTAATCGAGCAAAAGACATTACCTAGAAAAGATCTCACAGATGTCCCCTTGGAGGATGCTGAGGTGACATACTACGTGGATGGCTCATGCAAAAGAGGTCCTGCAGGACAATAACCTAGTAGGATATGCAGTAGTCTCTGATACTGAGGTTGTAGAAGCAAAATCTTTACCACACAATTTATCTGCACAGGCAGCAGAATTGATTGCCCTGACACGGGCATGTACCTTAGCAAGGAGTAAATGTGTAAACATTTTTACTGATAGCCAGTACACTTTTTCCACTGTACATGTGTTTGCACAACAGTGGAAAAAACGGGGAATGATAACATCTACTGGCAAACCTATAAATCATGCGCAGTTTATTTTACATCTTTTAGAATCTATTCAGTTACCTCAGAAGGTGGCCATTTGCAAATGTGCAGCTCACACCAAGCAACAAGATAGGATTTCAAAAGGTAATGCAGGAGCTGATACAGCTGCAAAACAAGTAGCTAAAGAAGTATTTCTTTTAAACGAGGAATTACAACCCTCTGAAATTCTGAATCTGGATATGTTAAAAACAATGCAGACACTCACTACACAAGCTGAAAAACAGCGATGAATAAAACGAGGAGCAATCCTCGAAAAAGGGGCTGTACATCTCTAAGGAAGGGAAACCAATACTACCCTCTAATTTGTTCTGCTATGCGGCATTTTTGAGCCATGGGCAGTGCCATGTCTCAACAGGGGGGATGATACAGTTGGTAAACCAGGTGTTTACAATGTTTGGATTTACAAACTATTCTAAAAATTTTTGTTTAATGTGTCAGATTTGTAACAAACACCATGCACAGGGGGCGATAAAGCCCAAGCAAGGGAGTTTTCCCACACCACCATATCCATTTCACACTATCTGTATGGATTTCATAGAATTGAACAAATGTGAGAATAAGAAGTATTGTCTTGTCATTATAGATATGTTTTCCAGATGGGTGGAAGCCTTTTCAACCAAAAACCCAGATGCAGCTACAGTGGCAAAAGTACTTGTTAAGGAAATTATTCCTAGGTTCGGCATTCCGGAGAGAATCTATAGTGACAGTGGTACTCACTTTGTAAATCAAACCATACAACAGCCGAGTACATTTTTTGGTATTTCTTTAAAAAATCATTTTGCATATCATCCGCAGTCTGCAGGGCTGGTTGAAAGACATAATGGTATACTGAAAAGCAAACTGAGGAAATTGATAGCTGAGACAGGGAAAACCTGGCTGTACTGTTTACCCATGGCACTGTTGAACATGAGAACCGTCCCTACAGCAAAATGACTGACTCCTTTCGAGAAGCTGTATGGGAGGGCTTATTATACACCCCAGTGGAAACCTCTCATGTCATCAGATCAGGAAGCTGATTTTACATTAGTTGAATATATGAAAAAGTTGTTGAGTTCTAAACATCTGTTGCAGTTTAATTCTGTTTCAGGTCAAAAACAAACCGAAACATCGGAAGTGGCAGTGACGCCAGGAGACTGGGTGTGTATTAAAATCGTGAAGCGAAAGAAATGGGCATTGCCAAAGTGGGAAGGTCCCTACCAGGTGCTTCTTTCAACACCTACTGCAGTCAAAATAGCAGAGCGAGCTTCGTGGATACATCTGATGCACTGCAAGTTGGTGAAGAACTTCGAGCTGGACAAAGACCTTACCTCTCCATCGGGACCTTAAGCACAAAAGTCTGGCTACAAAGGAGGGGTCAGATCAATAGGAAATGATCCATCTCAAACCCAGTGAAGCAATCACCAGTGCTAAGGACCAATAGGGCAGAGAGTAAGATCACGTGTCCTAGGCGAAGATGACAGAAGCAAGAAAGATCCAAATACATCTGTTTGGAGGAACCGGAGAAAACAGGAATGCAGAGCAATCATTCCCGCAGAAATATTGCATGACCATCCTGTTAACTGTACTGGTAGCAATGATCTTTTTATTGTGGCCATTTCTCTTCTCTGCCACACAAGTAGAACGAAGTAAACGTGCAAAGTGGCACTCAAATTTCAATACTTATCAGGCTATTAAGCACGCTTATGCAGACACCCTCAATATCTCCAATTGCTGGGTCTGTGCAGCTATTCCTACTGCACATGGAGGAATACCCTTAATACAGATTCCCTTAAATATGAACCAAACCTGGCAAGCACTGCTGAAAGATGCAGTGAATGTGGCATCAATTAAAAGAGTGACACTATTCTTACCCAAGGCAAAAAGAGGAACAGTGTGCTTTCAAAACTACGGAAAAACAGAGGTTGGAAATAGCACTTGTAACATGACAGTGATACATTACTGTACTGGAAATTCCTGCACCATGACAAATGAGGGCCAACAATTGCAAGTTAGCAATAGCAATGACTCCACTGAAAGAAAGAAAATGGTTGATGAAAATCAAATTGTGTATAGTAAAATGTTCTGGGCTATGACCCAACAAAAGCCCGGCAACTATAAATTCAGCAACATCTCAGTCGCAATTCCTGACTGCTACTTCATGTGTGGTGATAGAGCTTATAAATGGCTACCAGGCAATTGGTCTGGAAGATGTTTTCTGGCATATCTGATTCCAGCAATATGACATGTATCGACACTACCCCAGGGGAAAATTCAAAATGTTCGAGAAATCAAGAAACCCGCTAATCCGGTGGGACAAGTTGATGCATCCTGGATATATCACCATGATTGAGCCCATGTGAATGACAAAGGACTGTCGCACATGGATCTGGGTGATGACGTCATATCTTGGGCGGGCATAATACCAGCATACGGAGCAGTGAAATCGATGTGGGAGCTGAGAAAACTATTCAAACTTCTTGAAACAATGAGTAATGCGACTTTTTCCACCCTAGAATTGGTGACTGATGAACTTACAGCCATGAGGACAGTGGTGCTTCAAAATTGCATGGCTCTCGACTTCACCCTAGCGGCAAAAGGAGGTTTGTGCTCTTTAATCCAGGAGGAGTGCTGTTTGTTTATTCCTGACAACAAACTTGAAATAGACAGCCATCTCAAAATAATTCAGCATGTGTCGGCTATGACCAAACCAGGACCGAATCCATTGACAGACTTTTTCCAAAAATGGTTTGGGGGTTGGGGCAGCATCTTGATGAACATTCTGATTGCCATCTGTGTAGGGGCAGCCTTACTGATGGTGTGTGGATGCTGCTGCATCCCCTGTACAAAAGGACTAGTTGAAAATTTCATAGACGCTTCAATTTCAAAGACTTTATATCAGAATGTTGAGTTAGAGGTACTGATTAAAAGCTGAAGAAATACTTTCACAAGCTTGAACTGAATGACTCTCTAACTGCAAATCCTGAGTGGGAAATGGTTAAGGGAAGAAAAACTGTTTATGCTTGTTTTGAAAGTAGAATAAAGTATTAAAAGGGGGGAAATGTTAGGAAAATGTATAACTGCAATGCAATATGTAGGCTTAGTGTATTGAAATATATAACTGCAATATGCAGGTTTAGTGCATTAAGGGTTAAAAGGAGTTAATACATTTATTCTGCTTATTCTGTGTGAAAATATGCAGCTGCTAGAAGCTCTGAAAAAAGAACAATGGATGCCTGTAAATCCACCATGGTCAGCAGAATGTGTATTGAGGCCAGGACTGTACCTTGAATGTATCATATCAGAACTAGAGAAAGAATTGTGAGAAACTAAGGAAAGCTGAAACAAGCCCAAGGCCAGGTTGTTTTTCTCAAATATGTTTTTGCAAGACAGCAATTATCTAAATCTAATAATAGCATCTTTCTGTGAACTTGCAGAAAACTGTATAAAAACTGTAGGCTGAACTATGGAAAATCAGACAAACCTTGTACCTACATACTTTGTCTCCTTGCTGCAAGTAATAAAGAGTGCCTTGCTTGAACCTAATGTGCATTGATCTTTGTGTTTTCTTTTACAGTCAGCATAGAAGAAACTGCTGTACTAAGACAGAAAATGTATAAATATCTACTATATAATGTAATGTGCGCTGTGTGCTGTACTACTTCTGCTGTATCAGGAGTAACACTTTGACAATTATGAATTTCACATGCTTTACTGCTTATAATTAGTGTATCATTAATCACACTATTTGATTGTTTATTTTTTCTTTCTGGCATTTTATAATTTATTTGAGTTTAATATTGTATAATTTGCTTAAGGACCAAGTCATGTCCCAGTGGAATAGAAGGAATAGATTGGAAATAAGTAAAAGAAATGCCAACTAGCTGTATTTTTTTTTTTTGTGGATGCATCATATACTCATTTGGCTGTTTTATTTATTTATTTATTTTTCTCATATGTAGCACAGCGTTAAGAGTTATCTGTACTGCCTGGGGAGCAAATATCTATTAAATCATCCTATATAGTAAATAATGACTCAGGTCAGGACTAAATAACAGAAAGAAAGAAAGGAAGGAAGAAAGAAAGGAATGAAGAAATAAAGAAAGGAAGAAAGAAAGAAGAAAGAAAGAAAGAAAGAAAGGAAGGAAGGAAGGAAGGAAGAAAGGAAGAAAGAAAGGAAGGAAGGAAGGAAGAAAGGAAGAAAGAAAGGAAGGAAGAAAGAAAGAAAGAAAGAAAGAAAGAAAGAAAGAAAGAAAGAAAGAAAGAAAGAAAGGAAGGAAGGAAGGAAGGAAGGAAGGAAGGAAGGAAGAAAGAAAGAAAGAAAGAAAGAAAGAAAGAAAGAAAAATAAAGAAAGGAAGAAGCAAGAAAGCAAGAAAGAAAGCTGTCTAGACCAGGACTACAAGTAACTCATATATCTAGCATCAGCAACAATCAATTTAATACAAATGAAATTATCAATCCATTTTGAGCCTAAGGGGAGAATGCAATCCATTTCAGTGAGATCAGTAACATGGGTTGATTTAGGCTATCAGGAACACATGGAGAATTGTACAGAATTAGCATAACTAAGCCTTCAGTCTTGTCAACAATGATACAGTTTTCTTCTGATGCGTCATGTCTTCTGTGAAAGTGACTACCTTGCCAGAATAGAAAAAGCAGCAATGCAAACTACATGGGAAACACAACCAGCAGCTATGGTATATAGCAGAACTGGAAAGCTGTTGTACAACAGCAACTTCTTTACACCTGCCCTGATGGATCATCTCTGTGGCACAATATACCTCTCACCTCCCTATCAAAGATTACCCACTTCTAACATCAGCAACAGTGCTCATGAAGCAATCAAAGTCATCAGGTCACTTGCAGGAATAACTCCAGCTACATCAAGGTACAAGGAAATCGGTAGGATTTCTTGTGACTTTCCTGTTCTTGCTTGATGAATATTTGAACAGTTTCCACCTCCAATGCAACTTTCTGAATGCGAGACAAAAGATACGGTACACAATTGCCTGATAGTCTGCAAATTACTGTGCAGTCTTGAATCATGACAATTTGAATTTGTTGCATATTATAGAGAGGCTTCTTCTGTGTGCTACTGCTACTCCTGTCATACAGAAACTGTAATGACATGCATGCAGTTTATATGCCTGCCAATGTCATTCAAAAAGGAGCTAATAGCTTGTCAAGTACCTCCATCTCAGTAGACCATTTCAGTGAATTTACATTATTTCCCCAGGTTGTTTGATGTCAGCTAATGTTATACAAAGTATGCAAGTACAAAGGTCAAAGCCCTCTGCATGGAGATATGGAGGACTAGCCACGAATCCCTCTTCATCTTCATACAAGACCACTAAGCTTCATTTGTTTTCTTACTCAGAAATTTCAACAAATAGTCCAGTGAGTAAACAGGATCCAATGAACCATACATACACACACACACACACACACACACACACACACACACACACACACACACACACACACACATATATATATATATATATATATATATATATATATATATATATGGGAACACTTCACAATGCCAAAATCCTGAAAGATCGAACTTCATATGGCCAAGACCGTATGATCAAACTTTGGGAATCCCAATATTGTGAACAGAGATCTGCATACAGCATGGAATGGGAGATTTCCCTTTTCCTCTCAAATTATATATACTAACTCCGAGACCGCATACAGTGAGGAAAAGGGTAAATTTCACAATCCTAACTGTACTGTGATCTCCATTCAAAAGTTTCTGGTTTTCAAAAGTTTGATCATATGGGCTTGACCATATATATATATATATATATATATATATATATATATATATGCATATATATATATATATATGTGTGTGTGTGTGTGTGTGTGTTCACACACACACACACACACACACTTGGCTAGAGATTGTTGTATACAATGCCTCCAACTCCAGACCACCACTGAAACCACTGAAAAAAACACTACAGCAACTGGTAAAATCCAACAGCTTTATTGTACCACACACTGGTTGAGCGCTTTCTTCCCTACTGAAGTGACTTCATCAGAACAAATTCAATTTCACAGCCCCACCCTTTTATGTATAAAACACACAATTAGCCAATTAAATATGCTAAGCAATCACATAAAAATCTATAAATGAAGTGGCTCTGAGGAAATCACTTAACTGGACAGTGCACCTGGGTCACCCCTTAAAAGGAAAGTATGGTTGTGTATGTAAATTTACCATAACAGTAAATGTTCAGATAGGTATATATATATGCTATATAGGACATCCTGCCAAGGATCGGACACAGATGAATGGATTTCCAAAGCTTTAGGTCTCCTTCCATACAACCTAGCCACGAGTAGGTATGAGGCGATGGTGGAAAATACCTCAGAGATTTCTTGCCTCAGAAGATAGACAGGCCAAAGACCTGCAAAATAGGAACATGTCTATCACAAAACCCCCACACTGACAAAAAAAAAAAAACCAAAAAATAGAGAGATGGAGGGAGGGATCAGCTACCAAAGCAGTTATCATCCAACCATCTATTGTTATACTGTTACCTTACACAAATGTATTATGTTCATCATAAGGTCACTGCTGTAGCAGTCTTAAGATATCCAGGATGAATACCAGAGCTTTTTGAGTAAGGAAGCAGTAAATGAGATCAGAATCTAGAATCCCTTGGGGAACAGTGGTTGCAAAGCCTGCTCTAGTTTATAGTGCACCAAAGACCAAATTGCTGTTTCTAGAATGCTTCTAGAGTCCACCCCTTTACAAAAAGCCACTGAAGCACCAAGGGCTTTGGTAGAATGGGCATTGACTTCGACTGGGGATGACTTGTTATGGTGAGAATAGAAATAAGTAACAGCATGGGATATTGTTTTAAAATTGTCTGATTAGACAATGGATGTATCTTCATTTTACTTTCATAAGAGACAAGCAGTTGATACACATCCTGAAAGTTTTTTTTTCTCACAATATATTATCTGAGCTGCTAATAAATATGAGCGTGATTTTTTTCTCCTTCATTTCTAAGTTTTGGAAAGAAAACAGGCAAACTAACTCTACTCTAATTTGCTCTTCTAACAACCTTACTCAGCTGCGAACTTTAACACAAGATGCCTTTTAACTCCATCGAAGCCTGGCTCACCAATAATCAGCTCTTACTTAATCCCAAGAAGAGTAAATTCCTATGATTCTTTCCTAAACAACATTCTCTTGACAAACTAAATTTCAAAATGTCATCGCTAAACAATATGGCCATTAAGGTTGCTCCCTCATTCTAAACAACTAGGTGTCACTATTGATGACCATCTCAAATTTGACTTGCGCATAAATAATACTATCAAACTGACCCATCAAAAACTTGGCTCATTATAAAGGGTCAACCAATTCCTAACCAACTCCATTAAAGCTACACTCACCATCACATGCCTTCCCTTTTTTATGCTTCCCTATTGTAGCTAATCCCAACTCCTCCCTGAAAACTAATCTTAGGTTCATAGGTTGGTACTAGGCTATTGGCCCTAGGGTCTATACAAGCCTAGCCATAACAATTCCCTGGTAATTTCTTCCCACACTATTTACTTCCCTGGACCCCTGTCTAGAGGGCAACTGACAAGATCCCCAGGATGAATTTCCTTTCTCCCATCCAATCGTCAAGGTCCCTTTTGAAGAGGGCCAAAGAGGCGCTCTGCTTGACATGTATGGGCAGTCTATTCCAGAGTCTGGGGAGTCTCTTGGTCAGGAACCTATCCCTCCAGCATGTTTTGTTCATTGTGATGACAAGGTTTAGATCTCTAGAGTGTGTGGCTCTCAGGAATTGGGATTTCTTTATGTGTACCATGTCCAACAGCTCTGGGTTTGACATGGCTTTGTATGTTAAGCAGAGATCACCTCTGAGTAGACGATATGTGACAGAGTATAGCTGGAGTTTTTTTAGACGGTCAGCATAAAGCATCTACTTTAGGCCTGTGATTCTTTTAGTGAAGCATTTCTGTGGCCTTTCCAGTTGTTGCAGATGTCTTGAGAGGTACATAGCAAACAGGGCGTTGTATTCTATAATGGGTCTAATTAAGGATGAGTACAGTGGGACAATGACCTCCTTTTTTATGGATGAAAAGCCCTTAGTGATAAGGTGTGCCACATAGAAGGATTTCCTGACTGTTGTGGTGATGTGGTTATCAAAGGTGAGACCACTGTCCACCTGTGTCCCTAAGTCTCTTATCACACCTTCGATGTTTAGTGTACTGCCACCTATGTGGTAATTCACGGGTACATGTTTTTTCCCAAAGGGGATAACGATACATTTCTTGGCATTGAGCTTGAGCCCATGGCTCTGGCACCAAGCATCTGTTTCTGTAAGGCCCTTTTGTAGAATAGCCAGTGTTACAACAAAATAGCAAAATTTGCCACTGGCCAGTCTCACAAGTTTCATCACTGCCTATCTATTGAACTGCTTAATTGGTTTGAACTTCCACTTCAAATACACATGAACCAGCTACTGCTAACTCATAAATTACTCAATAGCCCCCTAATTTCTCATGCCATCTCCTCCATTTTGCAACACTATCTTCCACATCAGGAAATACGTTCTTATGGCAAACAACTTCTATCTATTTATAAACCACTGAGGTCCAGCAGTCTTAATCTCTACTCTTACTGTGTAGCCAAATCTGGAACAACTTGTCGCTATCTATTAGGCAAGTCTCTCACCACCATACTTTCAAGTCCCTCCTTAAAGAATATTTTTCCAAATCCTGGATATGCTCATGTTCTTCTCCTACCTAGCTATTGTTTTTGTCTTGTCTTTAATATCCTCCAACTCTGTTAACTTCCTATTCTTTTACCTTGTTCCCTTATTCCTGTCATACTGTTCACCAGAATGTCTGCACCCTTGTAACCTAGTAATTTCAAATGTTATACTTTCTTATTCTCTTACTTTATCCTCTCCTTCCTCTAATCAGTCTATTCCCTCTGTAGCACCTTTAACTAGAATTTAAATTGTATGTTTAATCTTGCTAGTAAAATCATGTATCCAACTATGTGTTTTGTATAATGTATTTATATAACTTGTTTGTTGTTGCTTTCCTTATATGTAATCTCTTTTTGTTCATTGTCTTGTATGAAGTTATACTTCCCTGCCTGTCTTTATCTGGAGTTTTTCTCCCCAGGCTTCCCCTGAAAATGGGTAATCCCTACCCTGTCGAACTTTCCTGGTCACCAAATGTCAAATAAAATAAAACAAAAATAAAAATAAATACACTGACTTAGTATACATTTTGATTTGACTTTAGGCATAAACATTGTTTTTTCTCAGTTACCTTATCCCTATTAAAAATAAGATAGGGATGACTCACCATAAAAGCTTGTAACTCAGATACCCTTCTTGCAAAAGTCAAAGTAATATGTAATATTGTTTTTCTAGATAAGAACCTCAAATTAGCTTTATGACACAGTTCAGAAGGAGACAGTTCAAGATTTTCTAAGATGAATTTAAGATCCCAAACAGGTACCATCTGGCTCCTTTCAAAAAATGTTTCATCAGTGGTAAAGTAAAAAGGGGAGGATCCCAGGGCAGAAAAGTGGAAAGGACCACTTGATGAACCTTAATAGAAGATTTAGAAAGGCAAGAGGATAATAACTCACACAAATGCTGAAGAATCACAGGATTTTGTGCTTTGAAAGGATACCGGTTCTTGAAATGACATTAACAAGAAAATCTTTTCCTCTTACCCATACATGATTTTTCTAGTAGCAAGTGCCTTGGCCTCATTCAATACTTTCTCCATGTCATCAGAAAAAGGTGCCTAAATGGTATTAAATTCTATCATCCAGGTAGTCAAGTGAAGAGGATGGATGAGCATTGGGGAATATTAACCTCTCCTTTGCCCTATGTGAGTAAGTACATTCTGAGAGGATGTTTGTAATAATTGCTTTTGGCTGGTTTCAAAAAATGGGAGAACCACTGTTGCCTAGGCCAAATGAGGTCATCACAGTTATCTCTGAAGTGTGCTGAATATTGAGAAGAACCACAGTTGTCAGAGGCAAGGGTGAAAAAGCATACAGGAACATTGTTGTCGTCCAAGGGAATAAAAAAACATCTGTCTTGCAAGCCTGCTTGCATGGGATCCTGGAGCAGAAGTTCTTTAACTGTCTGTTTCAACTGGAGGCAAACAGATCTACTAGAGGACTTCCCCAAAGATGAACCAACTTCTGTAAGTCCGCCAGGTTCAGCTATCATTCATGAGTGTCTGATCTGGTCCTGCTCAGCTTTTGTGCTACAAGGCTTTGTTCTGTCTGCATGTATGTAGCCTGGAAGAATATGAGCCATTTGAATGATGCAGTGATGCAGCAGTAGCATTGTCACCTCACAGCAAGAGGTTCTTTGGTTTGATTCTCGGCTGGGCTGCCTTCTGTGCAGAGTTTGCATATCCTCCCTGAGTTCATGTGGGTTTCCTCTAGGTACTCCGGTTTCCTCTCACGTTACAAAGACATGCATCTGGAGTGTTTCTCCCTGGGCCTCCACTGAAAATTGGCTTCGCTCCAAGTCAGACTTTCCCAGTTAACAAATGTTAAATAAAAATAAATAAAGAAAAGGAACTGAGTTGCTAGATCTCAGGCTACCATAGTTAGTCGATGAAGGGGGTTAAGTTCCATTTTCTCTTGTCCGTTAATGTACTACAACCCTGTGGTATATCTGCTATTAGTAGTGTAGAGCCTGGAATACAAACATGGTTCAGAAATTTGACATTTATGAGTTTCAGTCTGTTCTATGTATTCCAGTCCTGTCCTGCTTGTTCCACAGACCCTGAACTTTTACCCTCTTGGACACAGCTCCTCAAACAAAGTCTGAGGCATCTGTTGTTGCAGACTGAGTGAATGCTGGAATATAGAAGGGAAGATCTGAGTTGAGAGACAACTTGTTTATCTACTAATTCAGCTTGTTCTTTATAAACACCAGCACTGGAAACTGAAATGATAGAGGGCGTTGGTGCTGAGTCCAAAGTGACAATAAATCTTTCAGCTGTTCTCACATGAAGCCTGGCCGGGGTTCTGAAATATTTTCTGGCAGATGCTAGAGTCTGGATCTAAAAATTTCAGAAAATGATGCCTGTGAGAACGAATGAATGAATGAAGATTTCATTCTGTTCACTTGAAACCCCATTCTGGGAAATAATCTTAGTCCCCAACCAGAGATTCTTCACAAGCTGTGAAGGAATCTGGATATGCCGTAACAGGAGTCAGACAGTTTGTAAACATTCTTGAAGATGTAAACAACAAAAAGGACAATAGAGCAAACTGAAAATGTAAAGCAGCAGAGAAATGCTAAAAGTGCTTGAAGTTTTTACTGATTGGAATATGATGGTAAGCATCTTTTAAATCCAAACTGAGGGGTAAGAGGAACTGCAGAGAAAGCATTTTAAACTTTAAAACTATGATGTGAAGGACTGTGATGGTCCCTGCTCTGGGCCAGTAATCAAACATCTTCAGTCCTCACCACTGACAATGGTGAGGGATGGCCACTAGAAGCAAAGATGGGTACACACAGTATTTTCAGATGCAACTCTCTGCACCAAGCATAATTTCCCTTAAGAATACATATGGACTGCACTCCAGACGTGGGGCTGGACTCTCTTTCTCTCTCTCCAGGCCCCAAACAAGACTCCACTCTGGCCACTTTGGAGCTCTGTGTCCCTGTTCCCAGTAGCTGATATGCACACTTGGATATGTTATTTACACACACACACACACACACACACACACACACACACACACACACACACACACACACACACACACACATACACACACACACCTAGGAAAGGCTGGTACAAATTTACCAGCTGTGCCTCCTCTGCCCAGACTATGAGGTAATTATGCTGTCACCAGTCAGCCACTCTAAGGCTCTTACAAGGATACCCAATTATACTGACTAAAATGAATACTAATACAAATGGTAGAGTTTGACCAATACAGCAAGGCTTTCAGGGGAGCCACAGTGTCACTAAAATAAGCATAAGTACTCTCAAGAAGTTAAATATATTCTCTAAAGGACCACCCACAATAAAGGTATAGAAATATTTAATAATAAATAATAAAATAGAAAACATGAGAATGCTGAATATCTAGTTACAATAAACATCAGAGTTTCAATCACAGGAGATATAAAAATAACACAGTTGGATAGATTCACACAGATGCAGAAAAACAGAACTTACCTGATCTCACTATATTTTCCTGACTGACTAAAGAATTACTGTTACCTTATTACTTACTAAAGCAAGGCATGATGATAAGTGCTGAGTTGCATACTACAGCAAGGCAAGATGAGGTGTGCGGATGTGTGAGATACCTGTGAGACCTCTTTCCTGTCAGGTTCCAAAGTACTGCTGTAAGAGTTCTGAAATATATCTCTTTCATATCTAAAGAATCATTTCAGTGCTGATTACAGAATAACATCACATCTGGTCACCTGACTGTGGTACAATACACACCCAAAGTTTTGCTAAGATCTGTTGCAGCATCTGAAAGCTATAAAACAATTTCAAAAACTTCCACCCTTCCATGGTAGTAATTAGTTCACCCCTAAGTACAAGACAGCAAGATTCCTAGTCTTGGTTTTCCCAGACATTTTTGTCTCTGGCTGCAATCAGACTTGAAAGATAAAATCTTTATGGCCAAATCCAACCCATTTAATTTTCAATCCATTTTTCAAAATTATCTGGGCTGATATTAACCTCTTCCCTTCCAGAATTCTCTTTGAAAACATATACATTTAATTGGTTATAATACTACTGTTTGACATACGTGTATATCTCTTTTCTGTCCAGCAGGAACCACTGTTGATGCATTTTTAACACAAGCAACTTTACAAATACATTTTTATCACAAACATCTTTACAAATCAGTGTGATAGTTAAATGAAATAAAATTCTTTACAAAACTCCAGCTAGATATGCTGGCATATGTTACACATGCACTGCCCTAGTCTCCCTGGCACAAATGGCACTACCTCATCTCATCACAAGGATCACAAAGAAAAGGTCTGGTACACATGTTCAGCAGTTTTCTTTATTTGGAACCTGAAATATTCTTGAATAAAATTCTTTCCCTTCTAGGTCTGGAGAAATAGGTTCATAGATTCATAGGGCCATTATAAGGGTCTACTTTAGAATGCCGAAAACTCAAAATGTTGATCACTCTCATGAGCGAATAATCAGGAAGTTGTTGTTTTTTGGGATCGCAGTACAGTGAAGATTGGAATATTTGCCCTTCCTCACTGTAGTGCAATCTCAGAGTAGGAATATATATATTGCAGGGGGGTGCAGCCCCCCACAATAGCAATTTTGAGTTCCTGATTATTCGCTCATGTGAGCGTTCGATATTTTGATTTTTCATTGTTCTGACATAGACCGCATTATAAGCCTAGCTGTGCAACTCAAATGTGACCTACAAATTTGATTTATATAGGAGGTGATTTACTGACTGCCTCTGTCCATTAAAGACATAGGAGCCAGACCAGGGGTGAATTTACATTTATCCATACATTGGTCCAAATTGTACTTAAACAGAGATAGGGAGGAACATTGCTTCATGTGGATGGGGAGCATGTTCCAGACAATCAGATTTCTCTGCGAAACATATCTGTCTCTCCACTGTGTCCTATTTATGTTCCAAGCAAAATTTGGGTCTTTTAGTCTAGTAGTTCTGATGCTGTCTGTTTTGAACATGTGCAAAAGTTTCATCAAAACAAGATCCATGGATGCCTTGTATGCTGAGAAAAGATCACCTCTCAGAAGTCTATAGTATACTGAGTAAAGAGACAGGGCTTTGAGGCAATCAGCATATGACATTGTATTTACGTCCTGTATTCTTTTTATAAGGAACCTTTGTGGATGCTCCATTTTCTGCATGTGTCTGGACAGGTACATATTAAAGAAGGCATTATACTCTATGATGTGTCTAGTGAGGTCCAAGTACAGTGGTACAATGACCTCTCCAGACCTAGATGCCATGCCCTTGCTTATAAGTTGAGAAACATAGAAGGATTTTATTACTATCTTGGACATATGTTGGTTGAAGTCTAGGTTACTATCTACATTAGCTCCCAGATCCCTGATTAGTGAATCAACTTTTAAGGGTGTTTTATTGATGACATAGTTTCCTAGGGTGACAGACTTTCCAAAAGGTACTATAATGCATTTCTTGGTACTGAGTTTTAAGCCATGGCTTTGGCACCAAATGTTTGTCTGTATTAGACCTCCTTGAAAGGTGTTCACATCTTGGAGATTCAATGATTGCTCCCAGTTTGCAATCATCTGCGATCTTGGTTATACAAAGGCTTTAGCATTGCCTTTGATGGCCAAGAAGTAGCTTCCAATGAGGAGTGGGCCCAACAAAAAGCACTGGGGGATCCATCCAGTGACTGACCTCTTTGTGGAGGTGGTCTCACTGATTCTAACCTTCTGGGTCTTATCTGTGAGCCAGCTAGCTATCCAGAATGTTATAAAGGGATTTATACCTAGGTCCATAAGTTTGTTGACAATGCCCGAATGGGGTATTGTATCAAATACTTTAGGCAGATCTAGGTAGCAGTATGCACCATTTTCCCATCATCATTTGTCTTAGTGACTTCTTCAAGGAAGTCTAACAGATTCAGTAAGGATGACCTTCCTTTGACAAAGCCAAACTGGGATCCAGTGTTTGGAGGTCTCCTATGTCTTTGTTGATAATTTCCATGGCTTTGCAAATAAGACTAGTCAGGCTAATGGGTCTGTAGTTTCTAGGATCAGTTGAAAGTCAACCCTTATGAAGAGGGATGACTGCTGCAGTCTTCCATTCATGTAGCACAAAGCTGCCTCTTTTAAGACTATAGTTAAATAATGACTCCAGTGGTCCTGATAAGTTGTATTTTAGATTATTCGAGAGACATCCTGGGATGTTATTTGGGGCCTGTTGAGTCCATGGTCTTGGCTTTGTGCAGCCAGTACATGCTCCCTGCTTATAGTTGGAGGGGTTATATTTGAGGGTATTTTTGAAGTATGGTTGGGGGGTAAGGGGGGGTAAGTTGTAACTGAATCTGTCCCCTAACAGGTTAATTATATTGCCAGGCTTGATAAATTGCTGTGTGCTGTCCTTGGGGTTTCTGACAAAGTTGTAGAAGGCCTTATGGTTACCTTTCACCTGGGACACTATCTTAACCTCAAAGTTGGCTTAGTTGCCTATTTACTTTGATGAGAGAGTTTTTATCTATATGCAAATTACCCTTCCTGATTTTTGTCATTTTTTTTTTCTTTTTGTTGTATATGCTGTTTAATTTGGGATGCCATTCGGGCAGTTGTGCTTCTGAGGCTAGTTCTGGGTTTACATCTGCTTGGTACAGCAGCTTCTATGAAGACATTGACATGGTTGTACAGAGTTTCAGAGAGCAATTCAGCATAGGCTGCTGTGTTCTCAGGGTTTAGAGGAGCATTGCATTTTTACAAACCCTCACTTCTAAAAGGTAATTTGCCTTGCAATATTTCCTAACTGTTACTGATTTTAGAAGGATTAGGGAGTTGATTTTGATTTTGAAGGAGACAGCTTTATGGCCAGACCTTACCAGGAAGAAGGAGACATGGGGGCAGTATTGCCCCATATTTGTGAGCATGAAGTCCAGTATGTTGGAGACTCTAGTGTCCATATTCACTATTTGATCAAGGGTGTTTTTTGTATTTACAAAGTCCAGAATCCCTGTGCCTGTAGATTTGAGGCCATGTAGGATTCCCAATCTATACAGGGACAATAAAAGTCTCCCATGAATCAGGTGTTAAGTTGGATGATAAGTTTGTCCAGTAGGTCCAATTATGCATTGTGAGCTCTTGGGACATGAAAGGTATAACTGGCTAAGATATGGTACAGGCTTTTGTCTATGGTGATATGCATGTGAAGGGACTCCAGTGCATCATCCTGCTTGACCAACTTAGAGGTACGCTTGTTACTGATGTATTTTGAGACACCTCCACCTTTAGCCCTTTTCTGTGCAGCTACTGGTCTAAAAGTGTGGATGGCACTGAAACCTTGCACTGCTGGGATACTCTCTGCCTCTTTAAACCACTACAAAGACATGCGTCTGGAGCATTTCTCTCTGGGCCTCCACTGAAAATTGGCTTTGTTCCAAGTCGGACTTTCCCGGTTAACAAAAATGTGAAATAAATAAATAAATGTATTGGTAAATGCACAGAGGTTTATATTCTGGCATTAAGCATGAGGTTCAGTTGAGTTGATTTTACTAAGTCAGTAAGTGTGCAATGCCTAAAAAGGCACTATGGCATGAATAAAGTTGTAGCCAGTATTTGAAAGCCTAGAGGGGAAGGGTGCAGACTATCCTTGGCTAAGCAACGTGGTCTGTTAGCCATGTCCTCTAAAGCAAGCATTGGATCCCCTTAAAATGACACATCAAAGGCAGCTGATTGCTGAAATCAATCACTTTTTGCTCACCTTTGAGGTAAATACCTTAACCATTATACTAGCTCCTATACCTCATAGGTAAGTACTAGGATAGCTGCCCTTATAGGCCATTTTATGTCTAGCCAATTTGCTTCAAAGGTGAGAATCAAGCCCTGTTCTATCACTCCTGACTCAGCATCTGATTTAGAACAGGAGGGAACAGGACAGCCTAATTAAGAAGATGTGGAATAATTTCTTGAAACTGAGGAGGTACCACTGCCAGATGTAGCCTTTTAGAATGATTCTCAAAAACCAACTCTGAAGTTATCTGGTCCCATAACAGATAAAGAATACCTAAACTCTGTAAAATATTCATGGAGCTGCCAGGATGAGGAGAGGGAAAATCCACCAGGTCATATAGTCAATCCGATTTTTTTTAGGTTGTACCTGGTTCTGGGAGGATCCTCCTTTGTTTTTTGCCCTTCCCTGCCACTGCTTTTTGAAATTCGGTTTTCCTGAACCTTATAGAGTATGGTTGTCCTGCTTTCTGAGGAAAAACCCTGAGATGGAAAAAAATCTGTTATTTTCTGGAAAGAAATGTTAGAAAATCTGGGTAGCTTCCTGAATTAACTTTCCATTTTCATCAAAATCTTTAGGGACTTCTTCAGAGGAAGGCCCAAATAATGACTTTGCATCCAGAGAAGCATTTAACTTTCTGGATTTGACATCCTCTGGAAATTCTGAAACTGTGATAAAGCACTTCTTCTCAAAACAGTACCAGAGGTAGTATCCCTGGACACAATATCAGCAGTGTCATAAACACATTCCAAATAGTGTTTAACTGAGACATAGCAGATGTTATGAAACACATACAAGTTTTAGTATCTGGGAAGGAGGGGGAACAGCAATTAAAGTCCTTAAAGTGTCACAGGAAACCAGCAAAGACTTAAGACTTGTACACCTGACAGTTCTCAATTCCGAAGGCTGAAGCTGAAGAAAAACAAACTCTTTTGCAAACTTATCCAAAATCTTTTCCAGTTTGTAGAAAGGGAAGAGATGGCAGCTGAAAGGAGCTGGTAGAAGCTGACTTTGATGGAGAGCTCTGTTGAGAATCAGAGCCTCCCTCGTATAAAGAAGTAACGGCGTAATTTGCCCTGAGATTGGAAAAAAAGGAACTTATGGGACTGGAACACTTTATACAACTTATACAACAAAGGTATTCACTGAAGCTGGCAAAATTTGTGGGACAGGTCCAGTTGAGGAAATCCACCTGTAATAAATCATAATATCTCTGTTGTGATTCAGGCATGTCTTTTTGTTCCTCTTATATTGTCAATAATATTAGGAAACGACCATTCTTCAGGAGGAAAATCTGATGGAGATCCCAGATGAGAATCAGAATCTCCCTCCTGGAAAGAGGTAATATGGGAAACACAGTCTCATTTGAAATCCTGTGCTTTAGACTGGGAGTCAGAATCTTACAGGGAAAACATAAAATAACTTTCTTCCTCTTCTAAGGAGGATAAGCACCATTCAATTTTAGTTTTGCCAAGTCCAATCAGATATCTCCTCCAGATGAGGAAAATGTCAGGACTTTTTTTTTCTTTTTCTATGAGACCTCCTAACTAAACAGCAGCTGGATGGAGGGTCACTGGCCCTTGTGAGAATCTCTTTTGTGTGGGTAAGCAAAATAGATTCCCCCTGTATCTTCCCAGAAGCTTTCAAGGGGTGGTTCACACTTCCTTACCAAAGGCAATGGACAGTTTAGAAAACATACCTAACCCCTGGTCCATAGAGGTAACCTAAGGAGCAACACCAGAGGAACCAGGAGAAAAAGATGAGAGGTCTGACGAACAACTGATGACCTCAGCAGAGTCACTCATCAGTGACTGATCAAAGACAAAATCTGGCTTGAAGACCAAAGCTTCCTAGACAAGTTTCTACTTTTTGTGGCTTAAGGAAGAAGGAATAGACCTAGATCCATGTCCCTAGCTATGAAGGGAGCATAGCCGGCCTTAGGCACAGGCCAACTAGGCGGCCACTTAGGAGCACTTTTCCAGTATTTATTTGGTGTAGGTAAACCAGGATGGGGGCACCAGATGGTGTGGTAGGGGACACTGTGGAGCCCTTTTGCCTAGGGCACCAGTTGACCTAAGGCCGCTCCTGGAAGGGAGTCTCTCAGATGGATATAACAGCTAAGTAGAGTCAGTTAAACTCGCTTCACAAAAAGGAAGTTTTTGAGGTAAAAATGTTGTCACAAGGACCAACCATACCAGCTCTCCCTCTCACAACAAAGTAATGCATTAGCACTACACTTTTCTGTAAAAAAATCAGTGACTCTCACAAAAAGTTAAGGAATCCCCACAAGGATACTGGACTGGCTTACAGCCAGGAAAAGAGCCAGATAAGTGGTCAATGAAACAGCAAAAGATCAGTTAGAAGCTCTGACAAAACAGAAATGAGAAATTTTTTTGTCAAGACCACCCTGTCCACTGATGTACTAATTCCACACAGAGTTCCTGAAGTAAGATATTACAAAACTTTGAAAAGCAAATTACCTTTACTCAGAAGTTTCATTAGAGAGCAATTTCAACTCAGTGAGAAACTAAAGGATAACACTCAATGAAAGGGCAGAAATGTCATGAAATAAAGCATACAAAAAAGAAAACATTTCATCTTTTTTTTAAGTGAAAGGCGGTTCCCAACAGGTAACTTATCTGCCCATCTAAGGAGAAGCTCTGGCTGACTGGTGATCTTCTGAAGTCCACAGGAGAGCACACACTTTGGCTGTAAGAAAGTTCTGAGGTATTTTGTACCCTAGTCACTGGTTTTATTCACAGCCTCGTACTTACAAGTGAGTAGTGGCACGTTGAAGGAGCCCTCGCGCTTTGGAAACCTGGCCAGGTGGTTCTTTTCTTTGGCAGGATGTCCGTGTAGCTTAAGGCTCCTGCAGCAGTGATCTTATGATGAACATCACTTGCTTCTAGTGGGCTTGCCCTGTTAGTAAATGTGTAAAAGTCTCACCTTGTTCTGTCCATAGGCCATCATGTAAAAATATTTGGTCTCAGTCTCTTGCCAAGGTAATAATCTAGTTAATACAATTAGATTACTAGATAACGAAAAAAATCTGAACAGCTGTAGTTATTCACCCAGAAATGTCAAAGTCTTACAATCACAGGATTAGATATTCATTTTAGGCAATGCTGTGAGAAACATTACTCTTTCTGTGACTGAAATTGCCTGGACACTAATTTAAAAAAAATATATTAAACAATGGAGAATACGACAAACTTTGGAAAAATCAAAAGATTTGTAATGCTAGTAATGACACTGAGTTGTAACATCTTATTGCAAGACTGCACAGTAATTACATCCAGACTTTCATTGAAACAAAAGGACTATGCATACTGTGCTGAAAATATAAGCCAAATGTCTCACTTCTGCTGAGTCATAAACTGAAAGCTCTTTTTTCAATAATGCCTTTCTCCCTCTCCCCCTCTCTGAAGAGAACTGTCAGTGAATTAACATAGTAATGACCTATTGTCACCTCTTACCATGCTAATCCTGAGCTGGTGTGAAATTACTTTGTAATAAACACTATGAAATTCAGAATTTCAATTAACTCTCAACATATTAAACTAAATCAGATTAACTACACTCCACCTTCTTGACCACAAATGCAATTCCTTCCTTATAATGGAACAGGAGATTAATTTATATGAAGCATATCTGTATACATTTGCAAATAAATGTAAGGCTAGACCTTGCAGCTCATTTGCATTTCCTTACAGTGTCAAGTTTAATTCACAGGCACAAAGAGCATTAATTTCTGTGTTCAACGGCCTGAGAAAGAATATTGCTACTTTTTTTCTTTTAAATTTAACCTAAATATCTGTGAGTAAGAGTTGTGTGATAAATCAGAGTCAGTTTGGGAGTCTAGGATTTTATTTCTAAAATGTTAAGATCACACTGAAATGAAGGGATTTTTTTGTGTTAAAACGTATGACTCCTCAAGCTTATTTTGTTTTCATTTGATTTCAATTTATAGTTAATTATTTTCTTTATGTAGGTCCTTCCACAGTAACAGAAAGGAAACAGTTTGGGAGCATGTCTATGAATTGATGCAGGGTTGGCCTTAGGTCAAGTAGTGCCCTAGGCAAAAGCGCTCCACAGTGCCCCCATCTTGGTCTACTTACACCATCCAGATTACTGGAAAAGTGCCCCTACTAGAGGGGTACCCTAGGCGGCCGCCTAGTTGGCCTAGGCCTAAGGCCGGCTATGAGTTAATGCACTTAAAAGGTAACAGAAACATCCACGTTGCTTCACAGCAGACACCTGAATGACCTGCCACATCTGATCCAATTCACTGGTACCTTGTCTGCTGAAAAATTTGGTTGCTAATACTCCACCCATCTTTCTGCTAAGATTTCCACCTGCACATCTGATGCTTATTTGAACTTGTCTTTTAAGATACATAAGAAAGGTTGTGAAGGAATCTCTCACCACGGGTTTATAATATTACAATAATTTTCTTTTTATAGTGGATTTCAGTAGAAAAAACACATATGTATAACTTGTTTGAGGTATCATGATATGCATAAGGAAGCGATGGTATTCAAATGTAGGTCATCTATGTATGTATGTATATATTTATTTATTTATATGACATTTGTTAACCGGGTTAGTCTGACTGGCAAAAGCCTTTTTTCAGTGGAGACCAGAGGAGCAAAGCATATTAGGTGGTATGCTACTTTCAAATCTCTCAACTGCCAAGATTTTTGCCTTATATTTTTGGTCTCTTCCCTATAAGACTTGGGGATGTCTGGCACATCAGTGAAGGATGAAGTCACTAAATAATGACAAACATTTCAGTTTCAGACTTCACATCCTTCAGAAATTAAATGGTAACACAAAACCTTTTATTCTATCAGATTTCTAAGTTTATATGAACAATATTTAGAAATTCTCCCTAATTTTGTGCCTTTGTCTGCCATTATTTTTTGGTTCTGTCCAGATTTCTTGAGCTAAAAGGTTGAGAGAGACAGGGTGGCTCCACAGAGCTGACAGTTCCTGTCTTTCTCTTATTTCTCCTTAAAACAGCCATGACACTGCTTTTCTTGTCCTCATTAATTATTTTATTCTGCATATAGTCATTCAGAATTAAGTGGTGAGACATAAAAAATGGTTGCAACCAAGTGTGTGATGGCCGTGCTTTGGGTAATTCAGAAAATGCAGTAAAAAAGTTTAATTTAAGCATATGTAAATGTCACTCAGCTACTTGTTAATGAGTTCATTTCATCAGCTTGCAAGACAATAAAAATGATGTGTGAAAACTAGCAACTCACAATAAAAAGGATATCTGACTAGGTGACTAGATATCTGGCTAGGAATCTGGCTGGATAACTTTGAAGCCACGTGTTTTAATTTTAAGATTGATGGGATAGACAATTTTACAGAAGAGAATGACAAGGGTAATATACACAGGGCAGTATTTCATTCCACTATATTATCTTTTTCTTTTATAGGAATTAGGGTCAGTTACCACCTAGATTATATCATGCACAGCAAGGATATTATGGGGGGGTACAATGAATATTATACAATGAATATTATTGTTGTAGCACTAAACTAACAATTAATTGATGCTGACTTAATTGATGGTATTGTACACACCAAGGTTATTTTTTTTGGGGGGGGGCAATGGCTATTATTGTTGGAACAATAAACTAATAATGAATTGATTCTGTTGTACACACTAAGGATATTAGGGGTACAATGAATGTTATTGTTTGTAGCATTAACCTAATTATTAATTGATGCTGTTGTACACACCAAGGTTATTTTTTTTGGGGGGGTACAATGAATATTATTGCTGTTTCACTAAACTAACAATTAATTGATGCTATTGTGAACATCTGCTATTGTGCACATTTTCTTAAGTAACTACAACAAAGTACAGGAGTGCAAAACAGAGACATGCAGTATAAATAAATTATAAATATATGAGTATAAAGAAGTGAGTTGAAGCGGTAAGCAGGGAGAGAAAAGAGAAGAAGTGCTTGGAGGAAGACTAAAGAAGACAACAGCCAGGTGTATTGAAGAAGGTAATTGTGAGGGTTTTCCTGAAGTGCTCTTTCAGCATTTCTTTTCAATTCTAGAGTTAACGTTGCTTGTTTAATATTTTGTGGGATGAGGTTACAGATTGGTGTGGCTATTTTGTAAAAGGAGTTTTCAGCTATAGACAGAGTATGTGACATCTTTTGTGGAATGCTGCATATGCCTTTCTGTGGGTATATTTCTAAAGTAGAATTGATCTTGATCTCAGTCATTGACACATTATTTGTGTGAATGTCTTCAGTAAGAGGGCTTGCAGACCAAGCCAGTTTTCCTTTTTGTTTCTTTTTTTATATTAGTAGTGCTGTGATGGTCACTAGCATGTGTCTGTAGATGTGGGAATCAGGATTTTGTGTTCCATTTTCTGAAGGATGTCTAGGATTTAAGCCAAATTTAGGGCAATAAGTGGAAGGGTATAGTCTAACCTGGGAAATAAAACATTTGTGATGACAGCCTGGGCTACTTCTTTAGCTAACAGGCATGTGAGTTTTATATGCAACATTAAGTTAGGTGACAACTTTTAGTGAATTTGCTTCAGTTTATGATCAGAAGAATAATGAAGGGTTGAGAGTTAAACCTAGGTACTTCTCTTGCAAGATAACTGAGAGGAGGTATCTAAGTGAATCACAGATGTTGATAGGAATGGTATGTAAGTAACCTTTCAACCTGTTCCAAACAGTATATCTGGAGTATGTTTCTGGTATCAAGACTCAAGTTGTTTGCTAATACCAATTCCATAAATGTTCAAAATTGTTTTATAATGTTTTGCAGTTTACTGTAATGGGAAAGTCTGATTTGTTGAGCATATTGCCAACTGCAAGTAATCTTCTTCTTTTGGATTTTTCCCGGTTAGGGGTAGCCACAGTGGATCATATGTCTGCTCATGACTGGCAGTGGAGTTTTACAGTGTTGAGTTGCCAGCCCGGCACCCAACCTTCCACGGAAGGCACACATACGCACGCCTAGGGCCAATTTAGAGTATCCAATCCACCTACAGCATGTCTTTGGGATGTGGGAGGAAACAAATGATACAAAAAAATCTGACTGGGACAGAACCCATTTTCAGTGGAGAAATGCTCCATACGCATGTAATTCTAAATGGTTGCCAGGAATATTTTGAAGTGATGTTTTATGGGTATGAAAACAACAAACATTGACCAATCTGATGTATAATAAAGCTGAGCTGGTGCTTAATGTGGAGAACAAGAGACCATAGGGCCAAGCAACAGCTTATTTGCTATGGGACAGTACTTCATCTGCTGATAGGGTAACTCCTTATTCCAGAATTTACATAACACCATATGCCCATGTACGCAACTGAGCATGTGCAGAGCACTCAAAGGCATCCTAAAGGGCAGGGGTGGGAAGTCATCAAGCATATGAGAATCCAAGAGCTGCCAAACTATGGATGAAAATGTAAAGAAATTAGTTGATCTTCTATATTATAGTAAAAGCCATCAAAGTTTAAAAGAAAGCAGATACAGAGAGAGAAAAAATACCATACCATCATGCTCAGAGTAGGAGATGCATTTGTATTAAATGCAAAAAATGTGATAGTGAAGGTTCTGATAAAAAATCTGCTCTCATTTCCACTGGGCATGTTATGATGTGAAGAACAGTGGAAAAACAAAATCTTGTCTGAGAAACTAGAGGTGCTAAAATCAACCAAAGACATAGCATCACTCTAAGATGACATAAATAATTAAAGACCTGAAAGATAATATTGTTTTAACAGTGCAGTGGAGGCAATACAGTTCATATCTGCCAGTATCAGTGAGACCACAGTCCTGTCCTGGATTTCTGAATTTGTTGAAAAAAATTTATATTTTTTTAACCCCCTTGGAGGTTGTAAATATATAGTCACTATGGTGATTGCTCTAGAGGGAATATATACTTCAGCCATAGCTGGTGCTAACAACAAAAAGTATAAAGCTTGAAAATAAGAAGGTTTAGATTATTCAAAATGAAACCTCCTCTTTTCATCCAGGATGGGTGGGCTAAGGATGGTGAATGCATATACTATATCCTGATCCTGACAGCATGAGATGCTCACTTAGGAAGATGAGAGTTTTCAGCATTAACATTATATCTGAGGATCCATGTTATATCCAGGTGTGAAGCTGTATCACTGATGGATGAGTGAATGCAATTCATTTATTTATTTCATTAGTTAATTTGTTAGTTACAATTTGTTTACCGACTAGTTAGTTACCATTTGTTTACCGAGTAAGCGACCCGGTCTGCTGACCCTTTATAATCACAGCCCAGGTAATGACAACAGCGGCAGGTGACACTAAGGATACAAAGAGATGGTTAATTCAATGAGAAGACAATAACAAATATACAAACATGCATTTAAAACGATCAATAAGCATATTCAATCTGTTATATACATAAGAATAAAAGGATGAGCATAACTACAAACTAGGACCATACAATATGTACAAATCAGAGTCTGTGTCATTTCAATTAGCTGAAAATTAAGTTGTAAATTGCTTACAGTGAATACGTAATAGAACAATTTAGTAGTAACTATTTATCTAACATCTCAGAAGCCTATACATGTGGCCTTTTTATGCAGGAATTCCTTCACAGTTTCTTGAATGTCTCAGATTGGTTTTATATCATTTGGTAGTTGATACTATGGTACAGATCCTTGTCTAAAAAGGCTCTTATCCTATATTTTTGAATTTTGGCCTCGATAGTAAAAATGTTCTTTTGACAACTTTTAATTCAGTAGGTTTGTTCTCCGGGGAGAAAGAAGTTTTATGTTGGCGGGGGCCTTTTAAATTAGAACTTAAGAGTTTAATTTTATTTAATTGATTTAACTCTAATTTTCAGACTGTGTAGGTCCTTTCCACCACCTACTTCTTCTCCTCAAGTGACAGGCAAAATTTAAGTGGGGGAGGAGCAGAAATGAGGTATGAGGTAGGGGACAGAGCACAAATAAATAAATAAATAAATTGGCGATCAGCTTTAAGCAATTCAACAAATATAATTATGTACACACATGTCATCAAAACCTCCAAGGAAATGGAATACATAGCATCATATCTCAATTCTTCTTACACAAGATAACAAGACAACGAAAACAAAAGAAGGTCTAGGAAGTCAAAATCCATAATGTCTAACAGCTATGAGGAAGTCCTGCCCACACAGTAATAACCAAAGTTTTAGAGAACTTGTCTTATGTGAATTGTTTATTAAACAGTCCAAATCACTTTCTAGAAATGAGAAAAATAAATAAATTGTAATATGTACTAAGATGCACAGTCTCAAAAATCTATCTGCTGTCATAGTTCTACAAAAACAGGGACTCGTTTGCTTCTGTTAGAGCAAAATTCTGCTACATGTATAAGCTGAAGAATTATGATAGTGCAATTTTAGAAGCCACAATTGTTAGGGGGCATTACATTTAAAACAGTCAGCTAAGTGAACCTTTTAAAAACTGAGATTTTATAATTTTAGGATGAACAATATCAGTAACTGCCTGCTGATTCAGAACTAACCAGGAGGAAACCTCGATCAGAAGTTGGGTTACAAGAGTTTGATGTTACCTATTCAGAATATTGAGATGGCAAACCAGAGAGACAGAACAAAAAGGTCGATACAGTCCCAAACCTGGCAAGCCTGACACTGAGCAGTATGCAGCTAATAGATACTCTAACTTCCTTACAAAAATTAAAAAAACATTCGGTAAATTAAGTACAAAATCATAGGCATCCATCTTGTATGAATTCCATTCATAATTATGAAAAGGACGCCTATACATTTGTAGCAAAACGAGTGTTAGCCGATGCCAAGATGAATGTAATATCCTCTTTAGGCAGGACTTCAAGTTAGTGACTATCCAAATCAAGTGCTGCATTGCATGGAGAAAAGGCATGATGGAAATCCTAAGTACAAGAGCTGAAGGTCTCAAGGCCAGAGTGCTTCACTGAAGGCTATATCTGCTAAGAATTGTCCTCCAATGTACTCCAGAGTAGGAAAACAAAAACAAACAAGCACAGAGTATGTACTTCTCCGCAAATAAATATCTATTATTTCCAAACATGAACCTGCATAAAGAGTTGTAGAGCTGGCATCCTACAAGAAACATATGCAGTTACCTGGTACGGCAAACTGCACTTATCCTTTGCTGCTACATTATAGACAGAACAAATGGCATTGCATTATGCAGAACCAAGCACAGCAAGTACAATATCACAGGTACAAGACTGCAGCCTCAACAGGTTCTGCAGAGTGAAAGAAAAGGTACAGGTGTCATGGTCACAAGGACAGTGAAGGAAAAAGGTACAGGTGCCATGGTCACAAAGACAGTGAAGGAAAAAGGTACAGGTGTCATGGTCACAAGAACAGTGAAGTAAAAAGGTCCAGGTGTCATGGTCACAAGGACAGTGAAGGAAAAGGTACATGTGTCATGGTCATAAGGACAGTGAAGGAAAAGGTACAGGTGTCATGGTCACAAGGACAGTGAAGGAAAAAGGTACAGGTGCCATGGTCACAAAGACAGTGAAGGAAAAAGGTACAGGTGTCATGGTCACAAGGACAGTGAAGGAAAAAGGTACAGGTGTCATGGTCACAAGAACAGTGAAGTAAAAAGGTCCAGGTGTCATGGTCACAAGGACAGTGAAGGAAAAGGTACATGTGTCATGGTCATAAGGACAGTGAAGGAAAAGGTACAGGTGTCATGGTCACAAGGACAGTGAAGGAAAAAGGTACAGGTGCCATGGTCACAAAGACAGTGAAGGAAAAAGGTACAGGTGTCATGGTCACAAGAACAGTGAAGTAAAAAGGTCCAGGTGTCATGGTCACAAGGACAGTGAAGGAAAAGGTACATGTGTCATGGTCACAAGGACAGTGAAGGAAAAAGGTACAGGTGTCATGGTCACAAAGACAGCGAAGGAAAAAGGTACAGGTGTCATGGTCACAAGAACAGTGAAGGAAAAAGGTACAGGTGCCATGGTCACAAAGACAGTGAAGGAAAAAGGTACAGGTGTCATGGTCACAAGAACAGTGAAGTAAAAAGGTCCAGGTGTCATGGTCACAAGGACAGTGAAGGAAAAGGTACATGTGTCATGGTCATAAGGACAGTGAAGGAAAAGGTACAGGTGTCATGGTCACAAGGACAGTGAAGGAAAAAGGTACAGGTGCCATGGTCACAAAGACAGTGAAGGAAAAAGGTACAGGTGTCATGGTCACAAGAACAGTGAAGTAAAAAGGTCCAGGTGTCATGGTCACAAGGACAGTGAAGGAAAAGGTACATGTGTCATGGTCATAAGGACAGTGAAGGAAAAGGTACAGGTGTCATGGTCACAAGGACAGTGAAGGAAAAAGGTACAGGTGTCATGGTCACAAAGACAGCGAAGGAAAAAGGTACAGGTGTCATGGTCACAAGGACAGTGAAGAAATAAGATACAGATGTCATAGTCACAAGGACAGTGAAGGAAAAGGTACAGGTGTCATGGTCACAAGGACAGTGAAGAAAAAGGTACAGGTGTCATGGTCACAAGGACAGTGAAGGAAAAAGGTACAGGTGTCATAGTCACAAGGACAGTGAAGAAATAAGATACAGATGTCATAGTCACAAGGACAGTGAAGGAAAAGGTACAGGTGTCATGGTCACAAGGACAGTGAAGGAAAAAGGTACAGGTGTCATGGTCACAAAGACAGCGAAGGAAAAAGGTACAGGTGTCATGGTCACAAGAACAGTGAAGTAAAAAGGTCCAGGTGTCATGGTCACAAGGACAGTGAAGGAAAAGGTACAGGTGTCATGGTCGCAAGGACAGTGAAGGAAAAGTTAACATATGGTCACAAGGACAGTGAAGGAAAATTTAACATATGGTCACAAGGACAGTGAAGGGAAAGGTACAGGTGCCATGGTCACAAGAACAGTGAAGGAAAAGGTGCAGGTGTCATAGTCACAAGGACAGTGAAGAAATAAGATACAGATGTCATAGTCACAAGGACAGTGAAGGAAAAGGTACAGGTGTCATGGTCACAAGGACAGTGAAGAAAAAGGTACAGGTGTCATGGTCACAAGGACAGTGAAGGAAAAGGTACAAGTGTCATGGTCACAAGGACAGTGAAGGAAAAGGTACAGGTGTCATGGTCACAAGGACAGTGAAGAAAAGGTACAGATGACATGGTCACAAGGACAGTGAAGGGAAAGGTACAGGTGCCATGGTCACAAGAACAGTGAAGGAAAAGGTGCAGGTGTCATAGTCACAAGGACAGTGAAGAAATAAGATACAGATGTCATAGTCACAAGGACAGTGAAGGAAAAGGTACAGGTGTCATGGTCACAAGGACAGTGAAGAAAAAGGTACAGGTGTCATGGTCACAAGGACAGTGAAGGAAAAGGTACAAGTGTCATGGTCACAAGGACAGTGAAGGAAAAGGTACAGGTGTCATGGTCACAAGGACAGTGAAGAAATAAGATACAGATGTCATAGTCACAAGGACAGTGAAGGAAAAGGTACAGGTGTCATGGTCACAAGGACAGTGAAGGAAAAAGGTACAGGTGTCATGGTCACAAGGACAGTGAAGGAAAAGGTACAGGTGTCATGGTCACAAGGACAGTGAAGGAAAAGGTACAGGTGTCATGGTCACAAGGACAGTGAAGAAAAGGTACAGGTGACATGGTCACAAGGACAGTGAAGGAAAAAAATACAAATGTCATGGTCACAAGGACAGTGAAGAAAAAGGTACAGGTGTCATGGTCACAAGGACAGTGAAGGAAAAAGGTACAGGTGGCATGGTCACAAGGACAGTGAAGGAAAAGGTACAGGTGTCATGGTCACAAGCACAGTGAAGGAAAAAGGTACAGGTGTCATGGTCACAAAGACAGTGAAGGAAAAAGATACAGATGTCATGGTCACAAGGACAGTGAAGGAAAAGGTAAACATATCATGGTCACAAGGACAGTGAAGAAAAAAGTACAGGTATTACGGTCACAAGGACAGTGAAGGAAAAAGGTACAGGTGTCATGGTCACAAAGACAGTGAAGGAAAAAGATACAGATGTCATGGTCATAAGGACAGTGAAGGAAAAAGTACAGGTATAATGGTCACAAGGACAGTGAAGGAAAAGTTAACATATGGGCACAAGGACAGTGAAGGAAAAAGGTACAGGTGTCATGGTCACAAGGACAGTGAAGGAAAAGTTAACATATGGGCACAAGGACAGTGAAGAAAAAAGTACAGGAGTCATGGTCACAAGGACAGTGAAGGAAAAAGTACAGGTATGGTCACAAGGACAGTGAAAGAAAAGGTACACGTGTCATGGTCACAAGGACAGTGAAGGAAAAGGTACAAGTGTCATGGTCACAAGGACAGTGAAGGAAAAGGTACAGGTGTCATGGTCACAAGGACAGTGAATGAAAAGTTAACATATCATAGACACAAGGACAGTGAAGGAAAAAGGTACAGGTGTCATGGTCACAAGGACAGTGAATGAAAAGGTACAGGTGTCATGGTCACAAGGACAGTGAAGGAAAAGGTACAGGTGTCATGGTCACAAGGACAGTGAAGGAAAAGGTACAGGTGCCATGGTCATAAGGAGAGTGAAGGAAAAGGTACAGGTGTCATGGTCACAAGGACAGTGAAGGAAAAGGTACATGTGTCATGGTCATAAGGAGAGTGAAGGAAAAGGTACAGGTGTCATGGTCACAAGGACAGTGAAGGAAAAGGTACAGGTGTCATGGTCACAAGGACAGTGAATGAAAAGTTAACATATCATAGACACAAGGACAGTGAAGGAAAAAGGTACAGGTGTCATGGTCACAAGGACAGTGAATGAAAAGGTACAGGTGTCATGGTCACAAGGACAGTGAAGGAAAAGGTCCAGGTGTCATGGTCACAAGGACAGTGAAGGAAAAGGTACAGGTGTCATGGTCACAAGGACAGTGAAGGAAAAGGTACAGGTGTCATGGTCACAAGGACAGTGAAGGAAAAGGTACAGGTGTCATGGTCACAAGGACAGTGAAGGAAAAAGGTGTAGGTAGCATGGTCACAAACACAGTGAAGGAAAAAGATATAGGTGTCATTGTCACAAACACAATGAAGGAAAAAGGTACAGGTGTCATGGTCACAAAGACAGTGAAGGAAAAGGTACAGGTGTCATGGTCACAAGGACAGTGAAGGAAAACGGTACAGGTGTCATGGTCACAAGGACAGTGAAGGAAAAGGTACAGGTGTCATGGTCACAAGGACAGTGAAGGAAAACGGTACAGGTATCATGGTCACAAGGACAGTGAAGGAAAAGGTGCAAGTGTCATGGTCACAAAAACAGTGAAGGAAAAGGTACAAGTGTCATGGTCACAAAGACAGTGAAGGAAAAGGTACAGGTGTCATGGTCACAAAGACAGTGAAGGAAAATGTACAAGTATGGTCACAAGACTACCATTACGTGATTGGAACTTGAAGGAAAGAGAACTTATATAGAGTGGTTGAGGTCTGGAAAGGAGTTAGTTTGGCTGTTCACCTGATGTTCCCCTTGCACTAATCAGTATCTGTCTCAAGGTACAGTATTCTCTAGTATAATAAAAATGCATGAGATGTCTTGAAACACAACTATTAATCTGGAAGGGAAAAGTCTGGTCACTTTAATTTTTTCCACCAAAGATGCTCTACAAGAGACTACCACATTTGTTCTGTCCAACACCTGCTTTGAGATGTCATTCTTAGCTCACATTCTCCTTAGATATGGGATTTACTACCAGACAGACTTTTTTATTGGCAAAGAAAAAATCTGTTGTCAGTCTTTGGCTAGCTTCAGGGGCAGAAGCAAAGTAAGTGAGTGGTGATCTCTCCAACATAAGATTGATACAAGGGTCTAATCCCTATAAATTAGGAATCCAAGCTTGGAGAAAGCATATGATATCTTTTTGTTTAGGTCCTTCCCGCAGAACAGTTACCAGTGTGCTATTTCATCTGTTACTCTTATAGTTTCATAGGTACATACTAACTTATTGATTGCTGATGATGGCCTAGTCTTATATTCCCATTTTAGTTTTTAACCATTATACTGTGCATACAAATACCCAGAGGTAGGCAGAATAAGGATATTTTGGGAAATCTACTTGTTGCCCCTACCCATAAGGGACATGGGTGCTAAACTGGAGGAATATTTGCAGTGTCCCATTCATTCATTCATTCATTCATTCATTCATTCATTCATTCATTCATTCATTCATTCAAATTATATTTGAATAAATCCATGGAGATTAACCATAGATCATCAGTCGTTTCATTCAAAGTCTATATATATTCTCATAAAAAGAAAATCTGGAGTTCTGCCTCTCTCAGCTACAGCAACAAAACTATCATAGTGGTTTCCATGTGTGTGATTCACTATATCACCTCCCCTAATGCAAACTATTTCTTTCATGTATATCTTCATAGCTTTTATGAAGGCTGTCCATAGTGTTTACTTATAATGAGCCTTACAGGTTCCATGCTGCTGTCTCATGCAGGCCTCTTACAAACCATAACTGCAGGAAGGGTAAAAAGGGAATCACTGGTTTCACTACACTGCAGGAAGGGTAAAAAGTTTATCACTGGTTTCACTACACTGCAGGAAGGATAAAAAGGGAATCACTGGTTTCACTTCACTGCAGGAGGGGTAAAAAGGGAATCACTGGTTTGAATCACTGGTTTCACTACACTGCAGGAAGGGTAAAAAGGGAATCACTGGTTTCACTACACTGCAGGAAGGATAAAAAGGGAATCACTGGTTTCACTTCACTGCAGGAGGGGTAAAAAGGGAATCACTGGTTTCACTACACTGCAGGAAGGGTAAAAAGGGAATCACTGGTTTCACTACACTGCAGGAAGGGTAAAAAGGGAATCACTGGTTTCACTACACTGCAGGAAGGGTAAAAAGGGAATCACTGGTTTCACTACACTGCAGGAAGGGTAAAAAGGGAATCACTGGTTTCACTACACTGCAGGAAGGGTAAAAAGGGAATCACTGGTTTCACTACACTGCAGGAAGGGTAAAAAGGGAATCACTGGTTTCACTACACTGCAGGAAGGGTAAAAAGGGAATCACTGGTTTCACTACATAGACTAATTCAGAGAGGAGTTGAATCCAGTAATCAACTAACTGCAGTTAAATTATCCTTGGGGTCTCCTACCCTGCCAGAATGGCTAATGTGTTTACCCCCACAAACACAAAGTACAGGGTTTGACTCTCACCTTTGAAAAGGAAATAAGCTAGCCTTAAAATGGCCCACGAGGGCAGCTAAGTGGCAAAAATTATCTACCCCTGAAAAGTCTTTGCTTGTAATACCTTAACAGAGTTTGTTATGTATGTAGCCATATGACAAACCAAGGAAAAACTAAACCAAGCAAAAACCAACGAGATGAAAAGCCAACTGGATCCTTGAGCCCACGGAACAATCCAAACAACAATGAAAGTAGCTTAACGCAACTTTATTTATTTAAAACAAATGCGTTTTCGCTGCTGAGCCTTCAGCTGCTTCTTCAGAACAAATAAAATAGAAAACAGTTTTCTATTTCATTTGTTCTGAAGAAGCAGCTGAAGGCTCAGCAGCGAAAATGCATTTGTTTTAAATAAATAAAGTTGCGTTAAGCTACTTTCATTGTTGTTTGGATTGTTCCGTGGGCTCAAGGATCCAGTTGGCTTTTCATCTCGAGAGTTTGTTATGTATGGAGGTTGGTATAATAATTAAGGTAATTACCTTCCAGACACGAGTTGCAAGGTTTGATTCTTGCATAGGATAATTGGCTAGGCTTAAAACATGATGTGCAAGGGCAGTTAGCCTAGCATGACTATGACAACCATTTTAGCTTTCTCTGTGGCAGGAGCAGTGAACTCTTGGTCAGAGCACAGATAAGCCAGGGTTCAAATCCAAATGATTTTCTTTTTTTTTTTTTGGTGGGGGGGGTTTGAGCTTTGGTATAATAGTTAATGATTTTACCTCATAAACACCAAGTACAGAGTATGGTTCTCACCTTTGGAAGGGAAATTGGATTAGCTTAAAATGGCCCACAGAGGCAGCTAGCCTACTAATTACATATGAACCTATGATCAACATTAAGATAACTCTATTAAATGTAATCCAACAGCAATCCAAATCAAAATATATCCCCAAAATTAACTGGAAAAGGGCACTTGTAGTTATGTGCTGTCCTGTCTGGTTGTACACATGTATAGTCACTAACCACACATCAAAGTAATTTCTATTTTCCCTAACCACAGACACAGGTAAGGGATATTCCTGGTTTCCTTACACATTGACATGGGCAGGCATAGGTATATTTGCCTCCTTTATTTAACATTTTAAGTAGGTAAGTAAAATAGGTAGGTCTTTAGTCTCTTTTAAGTCATAACTCAAGCAAAGATTGTCAGGAGTCCTACTTAGAGGAGTGAATCAGTATATCTAAAGTCCACAAAGTTAAACAAATGCAAATTGCTGAGTATGTAATTTGAAGCAAACATTAATATAAACAAATAGTATATCCATTCTGTCCAACCATATGTGATCATCATCTTCTTTCAGCTGTTCCCGTTAGGGGTCGCCACAGCAGATCACCTGTTTGCATTTCTTCCTGTCCTCTGCATCTTGCTCTGTCACACCAACCACCTGCATGTCCTCTCTCACCACATCCATAAACCTTATCTTAGGCCTTCCTCTTTTCATGTTACCTGGTAGCTTCATCCTTAGCATCTTTTTCCCAATATACTCAGCATCCCTCCTCAGCACATGTCCAAACCAACGTAATCTTGCCTCTCTGGCTTTGTCTCCAAACCTTCCAACCTGGACTGACCCTCTAATATACTTATTCCTAATCCTGTCCACCCTCGTCACACCCAGTGCAAATCTTAACATCTTTAACTCTGCCACATCCAGCTCAAACTCTTGCCTTTTTGTCAATGCCACTGTCTCCAACCCATATAACATAGCTGGTCTCACTACCCTCATATAGACCTTCCCTTTCACTCTTACAGGTACTTGTCTGTCACAAATTACTCCTGACACTCTTCTGCACCCACTCCATCCTACCTGTACTCTCTTCTTCACCTCTCTTCCACACTTACCGTTACTCTGCACTATTGACCTGAAGTATTTAAAATCATCCACCTTTGCCACCTCTACTCCTTGCATCCTGGGGATGCACAAGCCAGTGCATTTCTTTGTGCCAGTCCCAAGCCAGGATAAATGGGGAGGGTTGCGGCAGGAAGGGCATCCGGTGTAAAACTTCACCAAATAATTTCATGTGGACACCAGTAAATATTTCCAACCATATGTGATACCTTGGAAAATAACTTTACAACATCAAGTATGTAATTAATAAAGTAATTGGAAGAGTACAAAACATTTAAATATTTTTTGATGAAGAAAAACAAGGAGTTGATGAAATCAAAGCATACTGTAGCTATTGAGAGAAAAAAGGACTGAGTGAAGAGAGACAGAGAGAGAGAGAGAGGTCCTTATTATATATTATTGAAGACAAGAGGATAAGAAGATATTATGTACATGTTGTGAGAGGTTAACCAGGGTCATGTAGCAATGGAACTGCATTTTATTTCATTTATGAGGTGAAGAAGGTTTTATCTAATTACAGAAATATTTATTCTAAGGGGTATATGTTCGCACATTGAATACAAAATACAATGAACAGCTTATAATCAAACATAAAAGAGCAGAATGTTAAAGTGCCAAAAACACTTAACATTGTACAATAAGTAATCAAATGACCATAGCTGACCAACAACCAGGAAGTACCGTGATGCATAAGGTAAGTGAAGGAAGGCTTTTTTCATTTTTAAAATTGTCCTTTTCCCCACTGTAGTACAATCTCAGAGAATGATATATATAGTCAGGGGTTGAAGGGGGGGTGAAGCCCCCCACCTTGGTTTATTATGCTTGTAATGTTGGCCAACTATGGCCATTCGATGAATTATTTTATGAAGAACCAAAGACGCATACAAAGATTGAACTCCAGCTGACAAACTCAATCTACCCAGACAAGCTTCCAAGCTTCCAAGTCAAATTAAAGGAATAAACACAGTCCTCAATCTCTGATCTCATATTTTCCTAATTCAAAAGTTGAATAAACTTATTAGGAAGAAGGCATCAGACTACAGAGATGCCCAGAAGTCTATGCAGTTACAACTACATAGACTGGAAGGAGACTGGCCTGCAACATCTGCAGGCTGGATAGCTTGCTCTCGCAGAAAGGACTTGTATTTCAAACTTAGGCTAGGCTGGACATCTCACGTGGGGGCTAGGACTTTGAAGCTGCTGCAGGAATTTCAAACAAAGCTGGGGTGCACTCCAAGCTCAGGTACTGGGGGAGGTGTAAAATGCCCCAGTTAAATATACCTGGTGGCTAGAGAGAAACTCAGGAAATATACCTGATGGCTAGAGAATAACTCAGCAAATATACCTGGTGGCTAGAGAATAACTCAGGCTCAAACCCTGTTCCTTGGGTGCAGGTAGCAAGAGCCTGAATTCCATTCACAACACTACTTGTGAAAACTATTCAGATTTTTTCCCATATTTTTGTTCTGTTCTGTTCCTCATAAAATATGTGGTTTTCTGGATTTTAAATTCATTAAATAATGGCAGGCATTTTAATTTCAGACTTCATATTTTTTAGAAAGTACATGGTAACAAAAAACCTTTTATTCTAACAATTTTCTAACTTTATAAGATCAATATTTGAAATGTGTCCCTATTTTTATTTTTTTATTACCCCATTATTGGCTTTGTCAAGGTTTTATGTACCAAGAGGTTGAGAGCTATGGTGAGAACTGTAGTCACTGAATATGTTTGGGAGCTGTATTCCTCCATTATTGGCTTTGTCCAGGTGTTTTGTGCTAAGAGGTTGAGAGCTATGGTGAGAACTGAATTCACTAAATGATAGCCATTTAAGTTGCAGTCTTCCTTTCTTTCCTAAAACACCTGATTGGGCATAGTGGTATGTTGCTCTGACTGTAGTGTACAGGGTCCTGGGTTCAGGACTTGGTAGTAAAGTGTATGGTAGTAACACAGCATTTTATTCTATCAACTTTCCAAGATTATACAAGCAATGTTTAAAATGTGTGTCTGTTTTGTGGCTCCCCCCCAATAAATTTTAACTTTTTCTAGATGTCTTGTGCTGCAAAGTTGAGAGGTACAGTTGAGTGTTTAGTGGATTTTACAAGGAGCTGAGAACTTCAGGGGAAGAGAAGTTTAGTGCTGCTTATGCTGAGTCTGCTTGCATTGTTAATAGCACAACAAATATTGTACTTGCTTTTGATGGAGAAGGCTGTGGGTTCTACTCTCACAGTATGTAGTTGCATTGCTGATACTGTACCATGTTGTACTTTTAAAGGGGTGGATGCTGCAGTCCTGAGAATGTCCTCTTTGGCAGAGATACCTAGTAACTAGTTACAGATCTCTTTAATGTGGAATTATTTAGATGACATTTACTTCTGTAGAGATTGTGCATATTTACTGATACTGGTGTATCGTAGAAGTCTGAGTAGACTTTTATGATGGAAATGTTCTGAACTGGGCAGTTTTGTCATTATTGGTGCATGCATTTTGCTTCACTGTTTACTGGAAAATGTTCAAAACAATAAATTTAAAATGCCTTATAAAAACAGTACTGTAGTATACAAGGAATATAATTTAATACAATCAGGAAGGTGTATCAAAGAACACATTTGTTTCATGTGCAAAGGGCCTATGATTTGAAAACAGCCCAAAGTTAATCTTTATCTGCCACTGGCCAGATGTATTTTGTTTGAATGTGGGTTTCAATGCTGTTTCAATGAATGTGAGTTTCAAGGGCAGAGAAGTTTTAATGCTAAGTCTATTTTCGTTGTGAGACTGCATTGCTTTGTTTAGCAGATGTTCATTAGTGTTTGTGCTGTAAAATATAAAATAAAACATTTAAATGAAATCCATATCATTGTGGAAGTAAAGCAGTATGCACATTACAATGTTTATGGTAAATGGGGTGAAATAGCCAAGTAATGGGACATTGGAATGGCTGCAGGGGGGAGGCCACATTCGACAATGATTTTGTGAGGTAGAAAGGCTGGCAAACTCAAAGACAACCTCGGCTGAACTATACCTCTCAACTGTCCAGATTTACACAGAATGAATAGATTTTGCTTCTTATTTTTGGTATGTTCCTCCTAACATTTGTGGTTTTCTGACAAATCATTTAGGAATAAAGTCACTAAATAATGACATACATTGAGATTCAGACTTCATACTCTTCAAAAAAATGCATGCTAAAGCAAGACCTGTTATTCTATCAACTGTCTAAGCTTATACAAGAGCAATTTTTAGTACTGTTGGTATGTTCCCCCAATATATTTGGCCTTGTCTAGATTTCCTGCATTAACAGGTTGAGAGGTATACACAAATAAATTGCTTTATAAAATTAGGTATATCCAAACCTCTCAACTGCCCCCAATTTTGGCTCAAAATGTTGCTCTCCCTTTAATAATCTCTCTGCAAAATGGCAATTTTGGAAGAAGACGTGGATGGTTTACAGTTGACAAATAATTGTAATGATCAGAGTTATAGATTAATTTTATTTCAGAACTGCATATAGATTCACTTATTTTGTCAGCTGCTCAACTTAAAAGTACTAATATTAAAAAAGTGTCCCTTCTTTGACAGGTTCCCAGCTGTATTGTGAGGCTATTTTATATTTTTGCATCACGTTTGGTCCATTTTTCATAAAATTGTGGTTTTCTGGCAAATTAGTGGCAAATCATTAAAAATTGACATTAGAAAATAATGACAGACATTTGAGTTTCAGATTTCATGCCCTTCAGAATATTCATATTAATGCAGGACCTACTATTCTATTATCTTTCTATGTTTATAAGAGCAATATTTAAAAATTGTCCTTATTTTTGGGCCTTTGCCCCACTTCTATTCATGACTTTATCCAGATTTCTTGCTCTGAGGTTGAGAGGTATAACAAACGTGTCAGGGCCATCACCGTCAGCCTGAGACATTTCAAATTGTGACATACTTGTTGCACCCCACTCCCCCATGTAGTGACTCTGGATGTGTCCAAACAAAGTAAGGAGCAGTTATGCAGTGTAAGTGTACAGAGTATCTCCCATCCAAGGTAGACACAAGTACTACAGTGGCTTTTCATCTGTCCTTGCTTTTGCAGAATGTTTTAGTTTTCTGTCATATTTTATACTGTTGATTTATGCTTCTTATTATTCAGAAAATGCATGTAGTTGCAGTGCCTGTTGCTCTGTGTTTAAGTAGCAATGCTTTAATGACCATCAGCTAAGCTTGTCTGAGATTGAAAGATGTAAGTAAGCTTTAATACGCATACTGTTAAAGAATTACCAACATTGAAAGCCTTTTTGTTGTTGCCATGCAGAGAATATTTACATATCTAGATAACGTATAAGCCTTAGGTATTGAAATGCATATAACAGTATTTGTAATAAAGGACAGGATTACAGTATTTTTAAGAAGCACATTACATTTGTTGGAGACTTGCAGTCATATTTGCAGGCTTTACCTGTAAACTAAACAGAATGCCAATCTATCATGTGTGATCCATAACCTGTGCAGTAATCCTTTACGCAATTTATCTTGAGCTTGTTTCTTGTTTGCTGTTCATTTTTTTTACTTTGATCATGTTTTCCCCATGAAACAAGTAGATGGTTGTTGTCAGGCAGCAGGTCTTTTTTGGATAACAAATATTTTTACAAGTGGAGGTATCACAGAGATGGCTACTTTCAGCATGTTACTTGGTACTTTTATAAAGATGAATATAAATTATAATTAGAACTGCAGTGCAAGGAGAAGTGGTTTGAGTTGAGTGCTGCTTGATTTTTTTATACTTGATTTTGACTGGCATTCTAGAAATGTATTTAAAAAGTAATTTATTTTTTCATGAAAACAACCTTTTTGTTTCCATCTAGATATTAAGTAAGCTGTCATGTAGCCAATGCATTGAAATATTTTTTTTCTTCTACATGTCATTTTGTCTTGATTGGACTCTCATAATGACACTTTGGCACCCGAGGCAGCTTATTTAATTAAACTCCCAGTTTTTGTGGTTTTGAGCATAGCTCCACCCCTGTCTAGCTTGTCACACCCCTTCCCATTGGCCCCACCCATTCAGCTGTCTCCTGTAGCCCCCCTTTGGTTTGAAGTCATGAGCCGCCATTGATGTAGCTTCATTATTTATGGTAATTCCCAACAATAATTCCCAGGGTTGGGTGGGTGGCCTAATGGTTAAGGTGTTTGCCTTACAAACACAAGGCACAGGGTTTGAATCTCACAAGGGAAAACTGGCTAGGCTTAAAATGGCTCGCAAGGGCAGTTAGCCTAGTACTAGCCTATGAACCTATGAACCTATGAATATAGGGATTGATTTTGTGAGACTCTTTTTGTCTAACTATTCATCATATAATACAGACAAAATATATATTTTATGTACACTGCTCAGTGTTATCTTGGAGAATAATGTCTTCATTTTCAATGACCAGTATTTACTTCAGAAGGTTAGTGTTGAAATGGACACCATGTGTGCCAACAGTTATGCCAACATGGTGCTGGCATACAGGAAACATCTATGCATCCTTGATAAAAGTAACTTTCTTAAATATGTTTCTTTTTATTAAAGATAGAAACAACTCACTGAGAGTTAATGTCCCAGTGCCCACCAGCAATCCAAATAGTAATAATGACAATAAAGCAACAGGATACTGGAGCAACACACAGCTCGATAACCAAATAGGCATCCACCATGAATAAAGAAGTATGAAAGTTTTTATTCATGAATGAACAGGCAAGCATTTTTACCCATATATAAGGATTCATAAGACCATAAAAAATCAATATGAATCACCTCAATTTAATTTAAATTGTATAGTTTTTACTATGCATCTTTAAGAATTAATTGATTTTGATTTTCCCTCCATTTTTAGTATAAATTTAGGTGATTCATAGTGATTTTTTATGGTCTGATGAAGCCCTATATGGGTGAAAGCGCTTGCCTGTTCATTCATGAATAAAAACTTTTATATTTCTTTATTCATGGTGGATGCCTATTTAGTTATCGCGCTGTGTGTTGTTCCAGTATCCTGTTGCTTTATGTTTCTTTTTATGCATGCTTTGTGGATGATAACTTTGTGGTCTGGTCAGGACTGGATGGTTTGTTACAGGAGTTTTATTTCTTATTTGAATCACACAACAGCGTTTTTGAAATTTACACCATCTTTTTTTAAAGCAAACCTTGACATTTTAGATGTATGTGTATTTTTAAGTGATACTAGTTTGAGTACCAAACTTTATAAGAAAGAATGCAGAAAGAATAATGTGTTACATCGAAACAGCATCCATCCAAAACATGCTCATCTAAATGTATTTAACGGGCAGTTTTATAGGCATGCATATCTCAATGCTAGTGATGGTATCATGAAAGTATCTTTTGAGAGTCTCGCAAAGGATTTTTTTTAAGGAGAGGATATAATGAAGATGAGATTAGTACAGTCTGTAATGAAGTGGTTCAACAAAGAGTTGACAAGGCAAGATCATATTTTTCAGTGCGAGCTTATGATGAAACACCCACTAGTTCCCATGATATTGCTAATGGAATTAAACTCAAAATAAATATCACATACTCATTATGCTTATATGGTTTGTGAAGTGATAAAAATAACCTGGCATATTCTAATGTATATGTCTGATATGAGGTTTAAGAATATATTGGGCGACTCATCACGTTTCTGTTATAAAAATAATAGATCTTTGAAGAAAACTTTATGTTATAAATCTCTTAGTAAAAAGAAAAAAAATTGTTAAACAGACAGGGTACATATGCTTGTAAAACCTGTAATTTTTGTAATTATATAAGTAGCAGCACTACCTATATGCACCCCACCACAAGACACACACACACACTTTTCACTTTTATGCTGACTGCAAAAACAGGGACCTTGTTTACTTAGATTCCTGTATGGTTTGCAACAGTTATTATGTGGGCAAAACTAATAGATGCCTGAAAGATCAGTATGTGAAAACCTGTATGAGGTAAGGAAAAAGGACAGTAGGAATGCCTTAAGTAAACATGTATTAAAGCATGGCAAGTCACATCAATTCAAGTTGATGGTGTTGGAACTGTATAAGTGTAATAAAAGAGGGGGTGATACTAAAACCAAGGTTGAATTTATGGAACCTAAATAGATTTTAGAATTGCAGTCTGACGAGGGGATTGGTTTAAATGAGATGGTCCCTTTAAGGCCTTTATTGAAGTCACATGATTTGATGAGGTAACTTTGTACCAATTTAAATGTTCTTCTATTTTTTACTTGTTAGATCTGATGAAACAGCTGGCAATAAAAAGCTGTGAAACTGCTTGTCTTTGTGTTTAATCTGTTTTATGAAAAATTTATTTTTATGTATATTTGGAAGCTTTGGAAGTATTTGTGCATCCAACAACAATATATTTTGCTATGCTGTGGCTGGGTATCCATTTCTGCTTTGATTATTTTATGATGTTAAGTGTTTTCAGTACTTTCACGTTTCACTTTTTATGTTCAATTATAAGCCATTCACTGTATTCCATATTCAATGTGTGAACATAGACCTTATTCTAAGATGGTGTTACTGCTCATGTTATTAAAGGATCTTTCACTTGAAGATAAGGTGAATGGGAGCCTTAACGTGAAACAGTGTGGTAGTTGCAATTCAGGTGTATTAGAACTGCTCTTGAAGGTAAGGTTGCTGGCAAGGAAAAGAACAAAAATGTAAGGTAAGTAGTTTGTAAAGGAGAAAGATAAAAATGAAAGTGACATGTTGTGTGGTGCGGAGGATGGTGATGAAGGATAGGAGAGTGCAGTGGTGCATTTTTCTGATCAGGGAAAAAATAAATCTGCAGAATCTGATGCCTTTTGTTTGCGATGGAGCAGTGTTATGAACATTAGAGATGGACATCAAGGTTAAAGGCTTATTCAACTTTTAGAATCAAGACCTTCTTTGTTATAGATTTTTGGGCATCAGACATGTAAATGTTTGTAAGTCAACAGGCAATTTTTAGTTGTCTAATAATTTCAGAAGAGAAACACAGCTTACAGGACTAAGGGCAAATCAGCCCTAAGTGTAGCAAGAGGTAATCTGAGGAGGGGTATAAAGGATGCTAAGAGAGAGTATGGCATAAAGGTGCAGAGCCACTTTGAAGACATGAAGGATGCAAGGAGACTATGGCAAAGTATACAGGAGATCACTGACTACAAAATCATCACAGTGTGCAGACAGCATCAAATTCCTGGACAGTTTTGAATAACTTCTTTGGTAGATTTGAAGAAAGAAACAACAGGCTGGCATTAAAGCTACACACTGATGAGAAGGATGCAGTACTCAGCCTCAGCAAAGAGGAGGTAAGAAGAGGGCTAAGAAAGGTGAACCTCAGGAAGGCTGCTGGCCCAGACGATATACTGGGCAAGGTGTTAAAAGGCTGTACTGATCAACTAGGTGCAGTGCTCAAGGAAATATGTAACACCTATCTTGCCATGGTGAAAGTACCTTCATGCAACAAGGAAACTAACATCATCCCACTACCTAAGAAAACCACTCCCTCCAGCCCTAACGACTACTGACCAGTCGCTCCGGCATCCACTGTTATGAAATGTTTTTTGCAGCTTATCCATCTGGCAGAACTACAAGATTCAGTAACAGTTTGTACCCTACAGTGATTAGATTTCTGAACTAAGGCACTAGTCCCAGAGGTCTGGACAAATAATAAGCCGATTTTTTTATTTATTTGTGCAATATATACTCAGGAGAGGGTATTCTTTTCATATATGAGTGTTGGTAAATGTTTCTGCTCTTTCTTGCATCTATTGGGAGTAGTATTGTATTTGTTAGTTATGTTTATTCCTCTACTTGTATGTGTTGTTTCACTTTCCTTTGCAATCTCAAGAATTGAGCTGAAGCACAAAATTTCATTTAGGCTACATGCGTGTAGTTCTACAAGACAATAAAGTTTACTCTTGACTTTGAATTTTCTGGTTATGAGGTAGACATGACTTTGGAAAGAAACTGCATAAAGTTTGATGCCAAGATATTTAAACATACTGACTTATGAAATAGACTATCCATTACAAGTTGTAATATTTATAGTGTATCACAGAGATAATTATTGGTTGGTTCAAAACAGCATAATATTCACTTTGAAATAGTTGGCTGATTTTATCCTTTGTAAACAAGAAAACATCTGCAGCAAAACAGGGTCTAAAAAGGCTCGTGAATTTGGGGATATGCATTACATTTTATTAGGTGTAAGTCTTACGTGCTGCTATATATATTACCTTTGATTAGGTGTAAGTATTACCTGCCGATGATAGTGGTCACCCTGGGAAAGCAGCACAAGGATTATTAAGTATGTAGAGCAATACTGACTGAAGAAGTGAGTCCTGGGGGGCTGTAGAACTAACTATGAAATGCCAGAATATAAAATATTTAAAAGGACATGAATATTTTTGTCACTGAGATAGTTAATGAACCACTGAAGACCATCTTTGGAAATCTCATACTGTGTCTCATACTGAGGAGTAAAGTGTGATCACAAAGATTTAAACCTCTTTTTAGATTAATAAGTACCGTACCCTTAAGCTTCAACTGAAACTCCCATGCATATATTACATGTCTTCAGTGTCAAATATGCTAGACCCTCTGTACCACTCAAGGAGTCTTCTAGTTCTTGCAGTTTGGCAGATTTATTCATTCTCTGCAAACTGTACAGTGAATGGATCGCCATGACGCCTTCTCACAGATGAACGATGGGCAGTGGCCACAGTATAAGGTACAGATCCTAAAAAAACTCTCAGTTATGACAAGGATCCATCCAGAACCATAATTTGTTTCTCAGAAAGAATTCATCTCCAGGAGAAAGCATTTAAAGTTTTATTTGCTTACCAGAAGATTATTTCTGATGCCACTTTTTTGCCTAAATGTTTCCTTTCATAAGTTACAATAGTAAGTCAGAAGTGAATATTAGTATTCTCATCCTCAGCATTTCTGGTGACTTAAAGCCTCTGGGTTTCTAAGAGGCAATTCTATAACTAAAAAAAGTGTCAGCCGTTCTCCACACCACCTTTTCATTTTTAATATCCCTTCTTTCAAATATTGTAGAACCCTACTAACCAAGCCACAATGACCAGACCATTAACTGAAGCAGGAAATGGTGCACTATCCCACATGATGAAATGAATAACCTTCATAAAGCTAGCCATCTAATATCAGTGAAACCTAATCCATTACTTATCTGAACTTGTGTTTGATATTATGGCACTATCTCTTTGGGTATGCATGTATATAAGTATGTATTATATATGTACTTATATATTTTGGTCTATTTTTTCTATGTTTGCACTTGACACATGATCATTTTATGTCACATTTCCCCCAGTTTTAACACAGCTTACAACATTAATTTTAATTTTCTCTTTTGTTTTATTATGATTTTTATTGTTATTCAACTCTATGTTTCATTATAATTAGGGCTTTGTTTAAAAATACCAAAAATAACATTTGAAGTTGAAGTTCATTATCAGGCATTACTTTGTGTTAGCTTTCCACTGGTTGTAAAGTTTATTATATCTATATCTCTATATATAGCTATCTCTCTCTCTTTATTTATATATATATATATATATATATATATATATATATATATATATATATATGGGTCTACTTTCATAGACCGAATGTACGAATCGCCGACACACATGTTCCCGACCCCAAACAACCGAAAACACACCACACCAACAACTCAACATACCGAACACCATAACACCGACACAAAAAACGCCAAGTACACATTGCACACAACAACATATCCACTAACCTTAACCTAAACCCTAACCCTAACGTCCGACACTACCGCACACTTACCCAACCCGCACCCTAACTCACTTAACACACCCCTACACCTCAACACCGTCACTATCGCACACTCACCCTAACCCTAACTCACTTAACCCACCCCTAAACCTCAACACAGTCACTACCGCACTTACCCTACCTGCACCCTAACCCTAACTCACTTAACCCACCCTAAAACATTCAGCCCGTCACTATCGCACACTCACTCCACCCGCATTCTAACCCTGACACACTTAACACTACACTACACTGCTCTACGTCACTTCCACACACTTACCTCACCGGAACCCTTAGTCCGACAGCACCGCACACTCACCTTTCCCACACCCTATCCTAATATCCCTCACTATCGTACACTTACCTGTCCGCTCCCCAATACTACATCTTTCACTTTCACACACTTACCGTATCGCGCTCACACTCTACCGTTGTCGGTCTCTCAGCCGTCGGGATTTCGCGTTTTCGGTTACCTACCTGTTCGGTCGTTCCGTCTCGGTCTTCCGGGTGTCGGTGACGTGGCGCTTCGGTCTATGAAAGTAGACCCATATATATATATATATATATATATATATATATATATATATATATATATTTTTTTTTTTTTTTTTTAATTATTTATTTTACATTTCTTGACCGGGTTTGTCAGACTGAGCTAAGTAACCCTTTTTCAGCAGAGCCCTGGGGAGAAAAGCTCCACATGTTCTACAGATTAACATTTACAAAAATAAGCAATCAACAACTGGTTTACAGAAAATATTCAAAGCAACAAATACATAAAAGCAAGGATTTACTACAGTAAACTAATCATTATGTCTGTCAGATTTAGAATCCTACATCATTCAGAAGGACTAACAATAGTTTTGTCACCAGATGTAAAATCTTACATTATGCAGATCAGTCTCTCTTTTGGCTGTTCCTGTTAGGGGTCACCACAGTGGATCATCCGTTTCCATTTCTTCCTGTCCTCTGCATCTTTCTCTGTCACACCAACCACCTGCACGCCCTCTCTCACCACATCCATAAACCTTATCTTAGGCCTTCCTCTTTTCCTGTTACCTGGCAGCTTCATCCTTAACATCCTTTTCCCAATATACCCAGAATCTCTCCTCAGCACATGTCCAAACCTCTATCCTAAGCACATTATATAATTCTTATCTGCATAATGTAATGTAAAATCTTAAATTATGCAGATACGAATTATATAGTGTGCTTAGGATAGAGAATTTAATGTGAGACAAGGTATAGAGAGTTAGAGAAAGTTACATAGGTTGGGAACAGATAGAGGTGTCAGGTAGGGTTAAGGAGAGGTGGGTACAGAGGCAGGTCCATTGGCTTAACAGGTATTCTTTAGTGGCTATCTTGAATTGACTAAGTTGCTTGAGTGACCTGATCTCTAGTGGGAGTTTGTTCCATGCCTTAGAAGGATTATAGCTACAGAGAATACATCCTTTCTTAGTTTTAGGTTTCTGGATTTGTAGCAGATCTAGGTTCGAGCTCCGGAGGGATCTAGCATGTGAATAGTGGGAGACAACAGATGATAGGGGAGGACAGTAAGAAGGCTGAAAAATGATGGAGTGGATGGTCTGGAGCTTTTAGAGAAGAAGCGGGTCAGGTAGTTCAAGCCAGTTAAGGTGTCGAAGTGAGAGACAGTCATGTGACTTGTAAGTTTGATGTGCTGCAAATTTGGCTATCTTGTTGCAGGTAGATTCAAGTTTGGCAATGAGTGTGGAGTTGAGGCAAGTAAGAATTTGAGAGCCATAAAATAGACTGGGTAGGAGGTAGGCATAAGAGAGAGTTACTTTAGATTCACTGGTGAGAAACATTTTGTTGCGGTAGAAGAGCCCTAGTTTCTGATGAGTTTTCTTGATACAGTTTTTAACGTGTAGATCAAATTTAAGTTGGTCGTCAATGACACCAACGAGTTTAGTGCTAGTTTCCACCTCGATGTGTGTGTTATTCAGGGACAGGAATGTGAAAGTGGATTTAATGTGGTTGTAGTTTTTAGGAAGAAAAAGCAGTAGCTTTGTTTTTTCTGGGGTTAAGGATAAGCTGGTTATCAGACAGCCAGTTTTCAACCAAGTTAAAGGAAGTCTGCGTTGTAGAGGTGAGTTTGGAGGGAGAGTCAGCAATAGTGATGATAGTAGAGTCATCAGCGTATTGGACCAGTGATGACTGAGGACAGGAAGAATAAAGATTAGTGAAGATGTTGAAAAGTAGTGGACCAAGGATGGAACCCTGAGGGACACCCATTTTAACTGAGAGATATATATGTGGGTCTAGGACTATTCACTGAAAGCACATTTCACTGAAACACATTTGACTTTGCACAATTCACTGAAAGCTCAATTCACTGAAAACACAATTCACTGAAACACATTTCACTGAAAATTACATATGGCCTTTTCCCCCACTGTAATGTGACCCTGGAGTTAGAATATATAGTAAGGGGGGGGGGTGGGAGGCACTGTCCCACATTGGGGGTGTGGGGGTGTAGCCCCCCCACCTATTTTAGATATTTTGAACTATACACATGGATACTTGCAATTTCAATAAATTACTCTTTTCTAAACTTAATATATATCCAAACTATGTGAGGGGCTACGCCACCCACACCCCCAATGTGGGGGAAGTGCCCCCCACACCCCCCCTTACTACATATACTAAAACCAGGGTCGCACTACAGTGGGGAAAAGGACACATATAACTTTCAGTGAAATGAGCTTCAGTGAATTGTGTTTTCAGTGAATTGAGCTTTCAGTGATTTGTGCACAGTCATTTGAGTTTCAGTGAAATGTGCTTTCAGTGAATAGTCCTAGACCCATATATGTATATATATATATATATATATATATATAGAGAGAGAGAGAGAGAGAGAGAGACGGATATATATATATATATATATATATATATATATATATATATAGCGAGAGAGAGACAGGATATATGTATATATATATATATATATATATATATGTGTGTGTGTGTGTGTGTGTGTGTGTATATATATATATATATATATATATATATACACACACACACACACACACACACACACACACACACACACACACACACACACACACACACACGCGCGCGCACACACACACACACACACACACACACACACACACACACACACACATACTTGCATAACTCTCAACAGTCCAGATTTTCACAGAATGTCCAGATTATTGCCAAATATTTTTGGTCTGTTTCTCATAAACATCATTGAGGACTGAAGTCACTAAATAATTTTTCACACTGAGCTAATCGAAGGAAGGACACTGAGGAAACTCGGAGCTATAATATATAACATTAAGTATCCTGTTTTTTGTTTATTTTGTTCTTTATTTCTTTGTTATTTATAGCACTTTGTGTACTGTGTATTTTTCTAGCTAATTTCACTGTGTGTGAGGTATTAACTGGAAATTGTCCACTTTTATTAAGCATCTGTTGGGTTGTTTGTTTCTGATAACGTGTTGCAGTTAAACTCTTTTTTTCTAGAGGCTCCTTTAGCTGTTTAAAACTTTTATTTAAAGGCTCACTGCTGCTTTTCAGCTGTGAGAAACATTTCTGCAGTTTGTTCTAAGTAGTGGGGATATTTGCAGCATTTCCATATTCAGGCTTGTATTTGGGCCTAGTGTTTGTGGAGGCTGTGTGTCTGAGCACATATTGAGGGACATCTTGGTTTAGCCAAAGGCATCAGGCATTTCAGTGAGAGAGAATTGTTTGAGGTCATTGGCTGACTGAGGTCACCTGGACAACAGCTTAGACTAAGTACCTCACTGGTTCTTTTGAGATTTCTTTCTTAAAAGCTGTCTCAGGTTTCAACCTTCTGTTACCTAAGAAGTTCAGTTGTGAAAAAAAAAAATATCTGCTTTTACTGTATTTGTGTTTTTTCCTACTTTATTTTGCTTTTGCGTCATCTTAAAAGTACTCGATTGTATTTATTACTGCTTGGTGTAACTCATTCTAAGCCTTTTAGTTTAAGCACTTGGTCTTCAGACCAGTTGTTTTACATTAGGAAGGTTTGTGACCTGCACTGTGGTGGCAGGACAGGTAGCTTACATCCTTCTAAGTTGGGAACTGCTGATTGAGGGCTCAGTGTCTGTTATTCTAAAAGTGCATTAGTTCTGGTATAAGCACTTGGGCTTCAGGCCAGTTATTTTACATTAAGAAGGTTCGTGGTCTGCACTCTTGTGGGAGGAGAGGCTGGACTCTGCCCTTCTGAGCTGGGAATTTCTGGTTAAAGGCTTATAGTGCCTGGATATTTGAACTGTGTCTTACTGAAATTGGTACACCTTGTTTGCTGTAGCATAGACTAGATCCAGGCCCGCTGAATCTAGCTTTGTTTGTATGCTTGTTGTTTGTTTGCTTGTTATTTCCCTGAAATGCCAATTCCACCTAATACACGGCTTCTGTGGATCACTAGTGATATCTGCATTGCTTACTGTACTTATTTCCTTTTTCACTTGAAAGAAAGTTACTGTTTGTCATTTTTGCATTTAAGTTACCTGTAACACATTGCATTTAAGATACCTGGCAATTGCTCATTAAAGCAATTATATAAGTCAGCACTAAAAAATTAAAAGCACTACACCCTCACAAACTCCCCTTGAGTACCTTGTTCCCCATTGGCCCTTTTTTACAATTATAAAGGAATTCCCAATACTATTCTAGCATGTCCAAAGGTCAGTTGTCAATCTCCTCTCTGGTCCAGCTGGTGAATCTGGGAATCTTGAGACAATGTTACAACTGCCTCATGTACAAAGACAACCCTCTCCTCCTCCCAACAAATTCCAACACATGTGAGAGATGCAACCATATAGCCAAACTTGAGGCTAAGCTCTCTCAACTCAGTAATGGCGTAACCAGTCAGGAGGAGAAGGAAACCACACTCACTACAATTCCAGTCTCACATAGACATACCACAACAGCAAACTAAACACATAAACACACAAAAACATACTCGGAGGCTCTAAATAAAAATCTGCCTAAGCAGCAGAGACCTCCAAAGCAGAGACCCAAGCAACTGCTACCACAAAACAAAGCACGTGCAACACATAGCTCACAAAGCCAGTGTGCCGAACATTCACAGCCATTAAGTCTAAACAACACACCTGATACACTTGTAATAGGTGACTCTATCATCAGGCACACTGATGTCCCGCTCACCAGGCTGAACAAGGAGAAGGTCACGGTGAACTGCCTGTCGTGCGCTAGGATCTGCCACATAACACAAGCACTCAGGTCACTCCAAGGCAAGTACAAATATGACTCAGTCATTGTCCATGCTGGTGTGAATGACCTGAGACGTACCTCCCTGGACTACATGAAAAGAGACATAAAGGAGCTCTCTGAGCATGTAGCCCAGGCCGGTATGACCCTGACCTTGAGTAGCATTTTACCCTCACCAAGAATGATGCCACAATATGAAGACAAGATGATCAATTTCAACAATTGGCTTAAGTATTGGTGTCATTCAAAGGGGATCCAATGCCTGTCAACCTGGGATGACATGCTCAATAAGCCACGATGCTTTGCTAGGGATGGCTTGCACCTGTCACGCCTGGGCTTTCAGATATTGGCAAAGGCTCTTGCTACCCCCATAGTGCTTTTTTTAGGCAAGGCTCAAAAGACAAACCCACCTCCATAGGTATCACAAGGGATAAGAAACTAAGAGTAATGCTACTCAACACCAGAAGTCTAAACCTCAAGACGCATGCACTCGAAACTCTCCTTAGCATGGAGAATATCGATATCTGTGCAGTAACAGAAACCTCGTTCAAAGCTCCCGAGAGCACCCCAGCACTACCAGGTTATACATCATACCATGCTTTTTGGCCCCAAAACTTGGACCGAACCACAAAAGGAGGGGGAGTATCAATATTCGTCAAAGATACCCACACCTGCAGGTTGGTGGCACAGCACGAAGCATCAGAGACTTTCCATGTGCAACTAACAGTGGGTAAAACTGCCTTCCAGTTTATAGCCTGCTACAGACCACCCTCCCAAACCCAGGAACCCCACTCGGCCTTCCTGGGAACACTGGAAAATATGAAGGTCTCTCCAAACACCATTATATTGGGCAACTTCAACTACCCAAACATAGACTGGGAGCATTACTCTAGCTCCAACACCATAGCCCAAAGGTTCCTAGAATTTATAAACTCAAATGCTATGGAACAACTTGTTACCACTCCCACAAGAGGGGAAAACATACTGGACCTGATCATCACCAACATGGGGACTCTATGCTCCAGACCAGAAGTGTATCCCTCACTGGTAAGATCAGACCATAAACTAATCTCACTGGATATTCACATCTCGACCCCACACCCCTGCCCAGAAAACCACAGTGAAAAACTTCTCTAAAGCAAATTTCACACTCCTCAAAACCGAAGTGGAATCCTTCAAAGCCCCCGGGCCTGTGGAAAATACGGCCCAGACCACAGAATCCTTTATAAATGCATTCTATGAACACCTTCTGGAATGCATGGATCATGCAGTCCCAAATAAAACCAAGACCCAATCCTCCAAAGGCAGATGTCCTGTCTGGTGGACCCCAGCCATAAACAAACTATACAATAGAAGGAGGAAGCTACTACATGATAGAGCAAAATCCCAAAAAGGGAAGGCATCTCTGATCAGTATTAGCAAAAAACTACAGGCACTCATAAAATCGTCTAAGGCCAGCTTCGAGAGAACAATTGCACAGGACACCAAGGATAATCACAAGGCTTTCTTTAGTTATGTTAGGAACCTGGGTGGGAATTCCCAGATATGCTCAGAATTAGTCCAAAATGACAAAAAATACACCGAACCCACAGACATTGCCAACATCCTAGATGACAGGTTCAGCACAAACTTCTCTGCCCCCCTCCCCACCAAAAGGGCAAATATCTATCCCAGCAGAGTGCTGCCCCCCCCCCGACATCTCAGATGCTCAGGTAAGAGCCGCCCTCTCCAAAGCAAAAAACACAGCATCAATTGGACCAGACGGTTTCCCGGACTGCGTCCTACATGAACACCTAGAAGAGCTAAACCCAAATATAAAACTACTGTTCAGTCTCAGCCTTACTTCAGGATATGTACCCAAAGAGTGGCGTACAGCAACAGTGGTCCCTCACCACAAAGGTGGTGCCTCAATGGATCCTGGAAACTATCGCCCCATAAGCCTGACTAGCTTGGTCTGCAAAGCTATGGAAAAGATCATCATGGACCTCATAAATAAAGATATTGGGGACCTACAGACACTGGATCCTACCCAGTTCGGCTTTGTTAAGGGCAGATCCTGCCTCTTAAACCTGATCAATTTCTTTGAAACAGTCACCAAGGCCATTGTCGAGGGGAAGGTGGTCCACACAGCCTACCTGGACCTTGCAAAAGCCTTTGATAAAATACCCCACTCGGGCATTATGGATAAGCTCACCAGCTTAAATATAAACCCATATGTCACTAGATGGCTTGCAAACTGGCTCAAGGACAGAACCCACATGGTTAGAATTGCTAGAGCCATGTCAGACTCCAAACCAGTTACAAGTGGCGTCCCACAAGGCTCAGTCCTGGGACCTCTCTTGTTCAGTATATATTTCTCGGCGGTACAGGCCAACACGGAAGGACTGTGGCAGACCAAGTTTGCAGATGACAGCAAACTGGGTGCCATAATCGACTCTCCAGCCGACACAAGCATCCTCCAAAAGGGCCTCATAGAAACAGACAACTGGTGACAGAGCCATGGCCTCAAGCTAAACGCCAAAAAGTGTATAGTCATCCCCACTGGCAAAAACAAAGTGCCCACAAATTACCACATAGGTGGTAATTCATTAAGTACAGAAGAAGTAATTAGGGACCTGGGGACCCAAGTTGATAGCAATCTCTCATTTGACAACCACGTGGCCAAAGTGGTTAGAAAAACATTTTATATAGCCCACCTAATCATGAAGGGATTCACATCTAGATCAGGGGAGGTCATCGTGCCTCTTTACTCATCCCTCATCAGGCCCATAATTGAGTACAATGCCCATTTTGGGATGTATCTTACCAGACACCTGCAGCAACTGGAAAGACCCCAAAAGTACCTCAGCAAGAGGATCAAAGGGCTCAAACAGATGCCATATGCTGCCCAGTTAAAGAAACTCCAGCTCTTCTCAGTGGCATACCGCCTGCTCAGAGGCGATCTGTGCCTGACGTATAAAGCCATGTCCAACCCGGAATTAATGGACATGCTGCACCTCAGAAAATCCAAATCCCATCGAGCTACGCGCTCGAGAGACTTGAACCTCAGCACTGAAATAAATAAGACATGCTGGAGGGACAGATTCATAACCCAGAGGCTCCCTTCACTCTGGAATAAAATCCCAGTCCAGGTTAGGCAGAGTCCCTCATTGACTCTCTTCAAGAGGAATCTTGATGAGTGGATGGGAGATCGTAGGTTTACCCCGGGTATCACTTCTGTGTCACTGTCAGACAGAGGCACAGTATACTAACCTCAAAAAAGGGCATAGCAAAATTAATTTAAAATGGGTGGTGGAAGTCAAACACACTCTGGCTAGGCTTATAAATGCCCTAGGGCAGATAGCCTAGTATGTACCTATGAACCTATAATGACAGACTTGTGAGTTTCAGTCTTCATATCATAGGAGGTTACTGGGCTAATAACCGTGGTGCCCTTACAAGCCTAACCAAGAGTTTATCCCCAAAAGAAACCTCAGTCAGCACTTGTCTCCCTGTCAGTGAGGGGCACAGGTGGAACACTTGGGACAAATTTGTGATTTCCCATCCCACTCATCAAGGTTGTGCTTGAAGAGGGTCAGCAAAGTATTCTTTGAAAAATGCGTGCCAATGCAAAACATATTATTCTAGCAACTTCCTAAATATACCAGAACGGTATGTAAAATCTGCCCCTATGTTTGAGCCTTTGTCCCCCATTATTGTTGCATTTATCTATATTTCATGTGTTAAGATGTTGAGAGGTATGCACACTCATGATAAAGTGGCATCTTAGGCAGTCTAGCATTAATCTGACACTATGCATGACTGCACTGTTCATGACATTGGCGGCAGTGTTAAGGTATGTCCAAGTCTGTGAGCTTTTCTGAAATTTAAACCTACTTAGTGTCTTGGCCATAGGCTGATACTTTAATGTGTCTTTTTAAATACAGTTTCTGCTTTCATAAGTACCTGGAAATACTAATTTTCAAAATGTACATGCCTTATTTCTTTTCCAGTTTATGTGATTTTTGCATAACCAGGAGAGTTTTTTTCACTGTTATCAAAGGTAATTGTTTTTTGTTCTTTATAAGTGTCTTTCAAGGGTGAGAGAGTGGTGATTGGAGCAGATTTCAATGTGCATGTTGATGAAGGGAACAGAGGGGATGAGGAAGTGATGAGTAGGTATGATGTTAAACAAAGGAATGCAGAAGGTCAGATGGTAGTGGATTTTGCGAAAAGGATGGACATTGCTTTTGTGAATACGTATTTTAACAAGAGGGAGGAGCATAGGGTGACATACAAGAGTGGAGGAAGATGCACACAGATGGATTATATCTTATGTAGGAGGGCCAGTTTGAAGGAGATTGGAGACTGTAAATTGGTGACCGGAGAAAGTGTAGTTAGGCAGCATAGGATGGTGGTTTATAGGATGACGTTGGTGATCAAGAAGAGGAGGAGGAGTGTGAGGGCAGCACTAAGGATCAAATGGTGGAAATTGAAAAAGGGTAATTGTGAGGTGGAGTTCAGGGATGAGTTAAGACAGGCACTGGGTGGCAGTGAAGAGTTACCAAATAGCTGGGTAACTGCACCAGAGCTAGTAAGGGAGACGGCTAGAAAGGTGCTTGGTATCACATCGGGACAGAGGAAGGACGACAAGGAGACATGGTGGTGGAATGAGGAAGTACAGAAGAGTATACAGGCAAAGAGGCTGGCAAAGAAGAAGTGGGATTGTCAGAGAGATGAAGAAAGTAGACAGGAGTATAAGGAGATGAGGTGCATGGCAAAGAGAGAGGTGGCGAAGGCTAAGGATAAGGCATATGAAGAGTTGTATGAAAGGTTGGACACTAAGGAGGGAGAAAAGGACCTGTACCAATTGGCTAGACAGAGGGACCGAGCTAGGAAAGATGTGCAGCAGGTAAAGGTGATAAAGGATAATGAGGGAAACATACTCACAAGGGAGGAGAGTGTGTTGAGGAGATGGAAAGAGTACTTTGAGGGGTTAATGAATGAAGAGAATGAGAGGGAGAGAAGGTTGGATGATGTAGGGATAGTGAATCATGAAGTACAATGGATTAGCAAGGAGGAAGTAAGGATAGCTATGAAGAGGATTAAGAATGGAAAGGCTGTTGGGCCAGATGACATACCTGTGGAAGCATGGAGGTGTTTAGGTGAAATGGCAGTGGAGTTTTTAACCAGATTGTTTAATGAAATCTTAGAAAGTGAGAGGATGCCTGAGGAATGGAGAAAAAGTGTTTTGGTACCGATTTTTAAGAATAAGGGTGATGTGCAGAGCTGTAGTATCTACAGAGGGATTAAACTGATCAGTCACAGCATGAAGTTATGGGAAAGAGTAGTGGAAGCTAGGTTAAGAAGGGACGTGATGATTAGTGAACAGCAGTATGGTTTCATGCCGGGAAAGAGCACTACAGATATGATGTTTGCTCTGAGAGTATTGATGGAGAAGTACAGAGAATGTCAGAAGGAGTTGCATTGTGTTTTTGTAGACTTAGAGAAAGCATATGACAGGGTGCCTAGAGAGGAGTTGTGGTATTGTATGATGAAGTCAGGAGTGTCAGAGAAGTATGTAAGAGTAGTACAGGATATGTACGAGGGTAGTGTGACAGCGGTGAGGTCTGCAGTGGGAGTGACGGATGCATTTAAGGTGGAGGTGGGGTTACATCAAGGATCAGCTCTGAGCCCTTTCTTATTTGCAATGGTGATTGACAGACGAGATCAGACAGGAGTCCCCATGGACTATGATGTTTGCAGATGACATTGTGATCTGTAGTGAGAGTAGGGAACAGGTGGAGGAGACCCTGGAGAGATGGAGATATGCTCTAGAGAGAAGAGGAATGAAGGTCAGCATGACTAAGACAGAATATATGT
>NC_056745.1:63525193-63552693 GCF_019279795.1 Protopterus annectens
TGACAGCACTGCACATGCTCTGTCACACAAACGCTCATTACCCCTAGAAGCAAACCCCACAGCACTGCACATGCTCTGTCACACCAACTCTCATTACCCCTAGAACCAAACCTCACAGCACTGCACATGCTGTGTCACACCAACTCTCATTACCCCTAGGAGCAAACCCCACAGCACTGCACATGCTCTGTCACACCAACTCTCATTACCCCTAGAACCAAACACCACAGCACAGCACATGCTCTGTCACACCAACTCTCATTACCCCTAGAAGCAAACCCCACAACACTGCACTTACTCTGTCACACCAACAATCATTACCCCTAGAACCAAACCCACAGCACTGCACATGCTCTGCCACACCAACTCTCATTACACCTAGAAGCAAACCCCACAGCATTGCACATGCTCTGTCACACCAACTCTCATTACCCCTAGAATCAAACCCCACAGCACTGCACATGCTCTGTCACACCAACTCTCATTACCCCTAGATGCAAACCCCACAACACTGCACTTGCTCTGTCACACCAACAATCATTACCCCTAGAACCAATCTCCACAGCACTGCACATGCTCTGTCACACCAACTCTCATTACCCCTAGAACCAAACTCCACAGCACTGCACATGCTCTGTCACACCAACTTTCATTACCTCTAGAACCAAACTCCACAGCACTGCACATGCTCTGTCACACAAACTCTCATTACCCCTAGAAGCAAACCCCACAGCACTGCACATGCTCTGTCACACCAACTCTCATTACCCCTAGAACCAAACACCACAGCACAGCACATGCTCTGTCACACCAACTCTCATTACCCCTAGAAGCAAACCCCACAACACTGCACTTGCTCTGTCACACCAACAATCATTACCCCTAGAACCAATCCCCACAGCACTGCACATGCTCTGTCACACCAACTCTCATTACCCCTAGAACCAAACTCCACAGCACTGCACATGCTCTGTCACACCAACTTTCATTACCTCTAGAACCAAACTCCACAGCACTGCACATGCTCTGTCACACAAACTCTCATTACCCCTAGAAGCAAACCCCACAGCACTGCACATGCTCTGTCACACCAACTCTCATTACCCCTAGAACCAAACACCACAGCACAGCACATGCTCTGTCACACCAACTCTCATTACCCTTAGAAGCAAACCCCACAACACTGCACTTGCTCTGTCACACCAACAATCATTACCTCTAGAACCAAACTCCACAGCACTGCACATGCTCTGTCACACCAACTCTCATTACCCCTAGAACCAAACTCCACAGCACTGCACATGCTCTGTCACACCAACTCTCATTACCCTCAGAACCAAACCCTGCAAAACTGCACATGCTCTGTCACACCAACTCTCATTACCCCTAGAACCAAACTCCACAGCACTGTACATGCTCTGTCACATGGACTCTCATTACTCCTAGAACCAAACTCCACAGCACTGCACATGCTCTGTCACGTGAACTCTCATTACTCCTATAGCCAATCTCCACAGCACTGCACATGCTCTGTCACATGAACTCTCATTACTCCTACAACCAAGACCCACAACACTGCACATGCTCTGTCACATGAACTCTCATTACTCCTAGAGCCAAACTCCACAGCACTGCACATGCTCTGTCACACCAACTCTCATTATTCCTAGAACCAAACTCCACAGCACTGCACATGCTCTGTCACATGAACTCTCATTACTCCTAGAGCCAAACTCCACAGCACTGCACATGCTCTGTCACATGAACTCTCATTACTCCTAGAGCCAAACTCCACAGCACTGCACATACTCTGTCACATGAACTCTCATTACTTCTAGAGCCAAACTTCACAGCACTGCACATGCTCTGTCACATGAACTCTCATTACTCCTATAGCCAATCTCCACAGCACTGCACATGCTCTGTCACATGAACTCTCATTACTCCTACAACCAAGCCCCACAACACTGCACATGCTCTGTCACATGAACTCTCATTACTCCTAGAGCCAAACTCCACAGCAATGCACATGCTCTGTCACACCAACTCTCATTATCCCTAGAACCAAACTCCACAGCACTGCACATGCTCTGTCACATGAACTCTCATTACTCCTAGAACCAAACTCCACAGCACTGCACATGCTCTGTCACACCAACTCTCATTACCCTAGAACCAAACTCCACAGCACTACACATGCTCTGTCACATGAACTCTCATTACTCCTAGAGCCAAACTCCACAGCACTGCACATGCTCTGTCACATGAACTCTCATTACTCCTAGAGCCAAACTCCACAGCAATGCACATGCTCTGTCACACCAACTCTCATTATCCCTAGAACCAAACTCCACAGCACTGCACATGCTCTGTCACATGAACTCTCATTACTCCTAGAACCAAACTCCACAGCACTGCACATGCTCTGTCACACCAACTCTCATTATCCCTAGAACCAAACTCCACAGCACTACACATGCTCTGTCACATGAACTCTCATTACTCCTAGAGCCAAACTCCACAGCACTGCACATGCTCTGTCACATGAACTCTCATTACTCCTAGAGCCAAACTCCACAGCACTGCACATGCTCTGTCACATGAACTCTCATTACTCCTAGAACCAAACTCCATAGCACTGCACATGCTCTGTCACACCAACTCTCATTACCCCTAGAGCCAATCTCCACAGCACTGCACATGCTCTGTCACACCAACTCTCATTACCCCTAGAACCAAACCCCGCAACACTGCAATTGCTTTCTCCTTTCATGCACCTTCTGTTTGACAAGCTCTCCCCATCAATGTAAAGGAAATCAACACTTATTCCCAATTCAGAATGTGGCTCAAAAAGTAATTCTACATCCAAGTCAAATGTTCCTCCTTCAACACAGGACATATCACCTAACCAATCTCCTTTCCAAGATTTTTTTTGCTGTCTCAAGATTTGCTGAAGATTAACTCAGTTTAGAAACTAATGTGTACATTGTACATTGCACTCTGCTTGATTGTATGTTAGTTACACTGTGCTTGTTCATTAGAATGTATCTACACAGATTTTTCTATGTACCCAGTCTGAACTTCTTTGTTATTGCTTACATTCTTGTATTTTGTATTTTTTTGTTTGTGAAATGTTTTGTATTTCACCCATTCATCAGTATTGATTAGTGTACTACCCCAGGCAATAAAAATAAATAAATAAAATTCCTTTATCACAAAAAGCATCCTTCCCATCATGAAAAATTACATTGGTCACCTGTCTAACACAGTGAATATTAAAATATCATACAGTGACAGTGTTTTATTTTGGAAATTCTTTCTTTCCTGACCCACACTTATTGCTGTAATTACATGGTAATTAAGTAATGGGCTTTGACTACAATTTATCACAGATTAATCAGACATCTTACCAGAAAAATGCTCTACCTCACAGAGTTAAGAATACTGTATTCAAACCCAATTATGGTTGTTATTCAGGTATTCAACTCCACATTGACAACAGAGAACAACCCTGATCTCCTATGAGACAACAAATACTCTGATAATGGACCTAAACCTTCATCAGCAGATAAATAACACACATTGGCATGATACAGTCATATATCAATGTATCCATCACCTCTGGAACAAACTTCTATTTCATATCAAGCAGAGTAGCATCCTTGCTACCTTCAAAGTAAACCCTGATAACTGGATAAGCAGCCTCAGATTCTCTCCCAGCCTGTCCTCTCTTCCCCTCCTTGAGGCTACAGAGAAATTGTGAATAGTTTTTTTTTTCTGGATAGACTTGAAATAGTTTGCAAACCAGTTGCCTAGTACTTACCCATGAACCTATGCAACTATATAATTAAAAAAAAAAAGCATCTAAACTCTCTCAAGTGTTACTTTACTGAATGAAACAGTAAACTGATAAGGTAAAATTATAATATCACATTTTTGAAAATGCTAGGCAGTCAGTCTGAATGCAGTCAAATTTGGAAATATAAAAATAAACTGACAGAAAGATGGTATTTATTTATTCATTATTTATTTATTTATTTATATTTGTTGACCGGGAAAGTCCGACTGGACGCAGGTCCATTTTCAGCAGAGGCCCGGGGAGAAAAGCTCCACAAATTAAAATATTACAGACATAGTTACAGATGAAGAATCCTAGCAATTAAAATATTACAGACATAGTTAACAGATGAAGGACATAGTATATTCAGTAGATAACTAGCATCTGTTCCATCCACGAAGTCATAGCAGATATTAACAATTGTTTCAATAAGAAGTTACTGCCATATAATAAGTAGATAGGCATGGAAGTATCAGAGCTTGCTGTAATCAAAGGTAGTTTGTCGGGTGGAAGAGAGGTAGAGGGTAGATGGAGTGGGAGAACTTAGAGGGGAGAGTTACAAGGGCATAGCCAACATGTTTTTAGGTGCACTTTAAATAAAGCTTTGAAGTGGGTGCATGATGGTACAGAGGTTATTGTGGGGAGGGGGTGTTCCATAATTTGGCTATAGCACTGGTGAATAGTGCTTCTCCAGCAGTGTTATTGGCTCTAGTAACCTGTAATTGATTTTTGTTGCTGGATTGTAGTGGTCTGGTGGTGAGATAGGGTTGGAGTAGATTCTGGAGGGATGGAACCTTTAGAGGATAGTTTACTAGTTTGTGGGCAAGTGCAAGTTGATACCATTGAAGGAGGTGAGGGAGTTCTAGCCAGCCTAGTTCAGTAAGTGAGAGACAGTGGTGACTGTGGTAGGATTAGTCTTGTGTCATATCTGTCTGAGCAGAGTGCTGACTCCTACAGGGCTGCCTGATCCTACTCAACTCCGTCAGTGACCAGCATTCAGCATTACATCCATCACATCTCCTGAAACAGAACTGGCCACACAGAAGTGAATTACAACTGATAAAAATGCATTTGCCTGAACTAGATATGAACTGCATGGATATCACAACTCAAAAGACGTGTTTTTATTTCTAACTTGTATCAGTTTTATTACTGATTATATCATAGCATGACAAGATTGGAGTGGAGGATACAGCCCCATATGGGGAATCTAAAAGTCTGAAACATTTATGCAATTGTTAAAGCTAATGCATGTAATATAGCTAAGTTAAGTTTCAAAGCTTGACCCTCCAAAGGCGACTATAACAAAATGATTGCACAGTTTTACTGTACTTCCAGCATCAGTCACTTACGTACCAGATCGACTCCATTGCTTTAACTCCCACCTTCCAAGAAAGGAAAGCCATGTTTGATATGCTTAATCCTTGTCTTCTCTACAGTCTTGTAGGAGTCCATTTTCTAAGTGTAATAAACCACACCTTTTTATAACACACATATAGACACTTGGCATTCCAGATTTCATGGTGCTCTGTCTGCAGAACCTTGAGATTACCGACACAGCAATGCTGTGAATATTATGCACTGCACCCACATATGATTTGTCTTTATTTTATGTAGATAATTGACTATTTAATTCTCAAAATAAATATTATAGCAAATAATTATGTATCATTAGCTGTTATGGAGCCTTGACTGTAGCTGGCATGCCTGCAGTCCCTGACTGATGACCCTTTTCATTTTGTGATATTATCTCTACAGTTAATTTTCCTTTGAACTGTTTTCTTCACTGAAAAGTTTTACATGAACGCTTGTGATGTTATACTACCAAATGCAGTGTAAATGAATGTGTCTGGGTACTAATGATACAGTACTAACATTCCTTAGTGCATTACTACATAGTTTGTATACTGACGTGATTTTCATGGATCTGACTGCTGATTTAAATCATTAAAAACATGCTCAGTTTGTAATATCAAACGTCGACATACATAATAAATAACAGATGGCGATCTTCAAATTCATAGCATACATGAGGATCAGAATTTTAAATACCTGCTAGATTATGGGACTGACTTAGTGATGCTATCCAAAACACTGAAGCCCAGGTGTAAATTCTCTAGATTTATTTATGAGGGCCCTTTGTTAAGCACAGCACATATGCAGAGCTTGGTTGGTATTAAAAATAATATAAACATTTCTCTAGTGGCATTGTCTACATGGCTAGTTACTCAGGCTTGACAGTTTCTACACAGGTAAGACTGTAAGCAGACAACTGCAACATATTTATCAGCACATACAAGCCATTCATACCATGGCAGCCCTAGCTACCCAGCAGCGTGAACATTAGGTAATGGTTACCCCGGCAGGCCTAGCTACCCAGCAGCATGAACATTAAATTATGGTTAGCATGGCAGGCCTAGCTACCCAGCAGTGTGAACATTAGGTGGATGGTTACCAAGGCAGCCCTAGCTACCCAGCGGTGTGAACATTAGATGATGGTTACCATGGCAGGCCTAGCTACCCATCAGCGTGAACGTTAGGTGATGGGTACCATGGCAGGCATAGTTACACAGCAGCATAAATATTAGGTGATAGTCACCATGGCAGGGCTAGCTACCCAGCAGTGTGAACATTAGGTGATGGTTACCATGGCATTCCTTGCTACCCAGCAGGGTGAACATTAGGTGATGGTTACCATGGCAGGCCTAACTACCCAGCAGCATGAACATTAGGTGATGGTTACCTTGGCAACCCTAGCTACTGAGAGGTATGGACATTAGGTGATGGTTACCACGGCAGCCCTAGCTACCCAGCAGCGTGAACATTAGTTGATGGTTACCATGGCAGGTCTAGCTACCCAGCGGTGTGAACATTAGGTGATGGTTACCATGGCAGGCCTAGCTACCCAGCAGTGTGAACATTAGGTGATGGTTACCATGGCAGGCCTCACTACCCAGCAGAGTGAACATTAGGTGATGGTTACCATGGCAGACACAGAGATATCAACATTAGGGTATGGTTACTCTTCGATGTGACACCCCATCCCTTTTCAGAAAATAGAAAACAGGGGTTGATGTTGATGCTGATGTGAAATACATATTCACAGCACCAATAATACTCTTTATAAACACAGATTTGTATTATAAGTTTACACTTAAAACATGTGCCACCTTTGATTAGCCTTTGGTGTTGAAGAATTACACTGATATTTAGGAAGTTTTAGGAAGCTCAAAAACCACAGTAAGCAATTGTATCTTCTTAAGTATAGAATAAATTATAAAAATAAAGGCCCATACCAGCAGAAAGAACACAGACACAGTTTTTATATTACTAAATGAAGAAAGAACAATAGAAGTATGTTTATACTTAATAAATGAGAAACTAGGCAGCAGACGACTGACAAGGGACAGGATTATCAATTAGTGTGCTACAAATTAACACAGTACCCTATAAATGAGTTAGGTACCCTAACAATAAAATTAGGTACCCTAGTATTGTGTATAGATGAGACAGGAAAGAAAACATGTCATATTCACAATTGAGTTCTGACCATAAAATAGACAGACGTGATGATTTTACCAGCTTATCCATCATGTTACATGACTTTACAACTAGAACATGGCCTGTGGTGTGTATTATTCAGCACTGTTTATGACTGCTTTGCTTGTCTAAATATCTGGCCCTGGACCCAGTTTTCTCCTGATACAAGCCAAAAAGTTAACTTTAATCTTTTACATAATGTACATTTTTAAATCTACTGGAAGATACAGTGATACATGTTAGAATAACTACAAATCTAAATTAACGAACGAGTTCCCAGCTGCACTAAGGTACAAATCAGGTAATATCTGCATTAATGAAATTTATCATTATTCACTAGGCCTGTACATGTGGCCTAATGTCAGACTGAAGCATTTTTTTTGTGTCTTTCGGCTTTTCCCGGTTAGGGGTCGCCACAGCGGAACTCCGGTCCACTAATGATTGGCAGTTGATTTTTACATACCGGCTTGCCAGGCCTGATGCACAACCTTCAACGAAGGTACACCCATTCACGCATGTCTCCACACAGAAGACACTCTAGCTGAGAACCGAACCGGACAGCGTCTTACTGTGAGGCGACAACGCTACCGCAGCACCACCACCACCACGGGTATCAGACTGAAGCATTAATGTACTCATATTTGTCACTTAGGTTATCATATTCACGGTTGGTCTGAAACATAGGTTCATAGGTTCATAGGTGTGTACTAGGCTAATGGCCCTGGAGTCTTTGCAAACCTAGCCCATAGGCGTGCCCTGGCATCATGTCACCCTATGTTAGTTCCAGTGTTTCTATCAAGTAGAGCCACTGGAGTGATTCCAGGGGTGAATTTTCTATTTCCCATCTACTCATCAAGATTTTTCTTGAAGAGGGCCAGTGAGGTGCTCTGCTTGACATGTATGGGAAGTCTATTCCAGAGCATGGGCAGTCTCTGGGTTATGAACCTGTTCCTCCAGCATGTTCTGTTGATTGTGGTAATGAAGTTGAGGTCTCTGGAGCATGTGGTGTGGAGGGATTGGGATTTCTTTAGATGTAGCATTTCTAACAGAGCTGGGTCAGACATGGCTTTGTAAGTCAAGCAGAGATCACCTCTTGCACGATATGAGACAGAGAATAGCTGTAGTTTTTTTGAGTCTATCCTTCTAGGACATGTGTTTAAGGGCTATGAACCTCTTTGTGAGGTACTTTTGTGGCCTTTCCACCTGTTGCATGTGTCTAGTGAGGTACATGCCAAATGGGGCATTATACTCGATGATTGACCTAATGAGGGAAGAGTAGAGAAAGATGATGACCTCTTTCTTCCTGGATGCAAAATCCTTGGTAATGAGATGTGCCACATAGAAGGACTTTCTGACCACAGTGGCAATGTGGTGGTTGAAGGAGAGGTTGCTGTCAACCTGCATCCCCAGATCTCGTATAATGCCTTCAGTGTTCAGTGGGCTCCTACTGATGTGGTAATTAGTGGGAACTAAATTTTTCCCAGAGGGGATGACAACGCATTTTTTGGCATTAAGCTTAAGGCCATGGTTTCAACACCAGTCATTGGTCTCAGTGAAGCCTTTCTGTAGGATGTCTACATCACTTGGGGAGTTAATAATGGCTCCCAGCTTGCAGTCATCTGCAAACTTGGTCAGCCAGAGTCCCTTTGTGTTAGCCTGGACTTCTGAGAAGTAGATGCCAAACAGTAGAGGACCCAGGACCGATCACTGTGGGACTCCACTCATGACTGGTCGGCAGTCTAACTTGGAGTCCGCTACTTTCACACTGTGGGTTCTATCTTTGAGCCAATTTGCAACCCACCTAGTGATATAGGGGTTGATGCCTAGTTTGGTGAGTTTATCAATAATTCCTGAGTGGGGAATGGTATCAAAGGCCTTGGCCAGATTTAGGTAGGCTGTAGGAACTGCCTTGCCCTCATCCACAGCTCTAGTGACTGACTCAAAGAAGTCAACCAGGTTGAGCAGGCATGATCTACCTTTCACAAAACCAAACTGCATGGGATCTAGAGTTTGAAGATTCCCTACATCCTTGTTAATTACATCCATGATGATGCGCTCCATAGCCTTACATATCAGACTCGTCAGACTAATGAGACAATAATTCCCAGAGTCTGTATTTGCCCCCCCCCCCTTATGGAGATGGATCACTGTAGCAGTGCGCCATTCGGTAAGGACAAAGGGAGATGGATCACTGTAGCAGTGCGCCATTTGGTAGGGGCAAAGCCTTAAGTGAGGCTGTGATTGAACAGGGCACACATATTTGGTACCAGTTCACTTTGTAGTTCATGTAGAACACATCCAGGGATATTATCGGTCCCATGGAAGCTGTATTCTTGGCCTTGGACAATGCATCTTTAACCTGTGCTGCAGTAATGCTGGGTGCCTGGCATTCCTCTGGTATTGTGATTGGTCCTTTGGGGGGGAGACCCTTTGGGGGGGAGAAAGGGGTAAAGTTGGAACTGAATCTGTCAGCCAGTATGTTGGCAATATATGTTGGCTCAGTATAGGAGGTACCATTGTGCAGCAGCTCAGTGCAAACCTGGATATTGCCATGGAGATTCTTGATATAACTATAGACGGCTTTGTGGTTGTTTTTAGTTTCTGCTGCAATTCTGCCTTCATAGCTGGCTTTAGAGGTTTTGATGAGGGATCTCAACTTTTTGCTGAGGCTAATAAGGCAGTCTTTCCAGTCTTGGGACTTCACCTTTTTCTGCAACAGTTTCTTCCTTCTGTTGTAGACTTTATTAATGGCAGGGGACCACCAGATTGGCTTCCTTTTTTTGGAGGAGAGCATCTTGGTTCTATTGGGTATGGCTAGTTCCATTCATTTATGTACGTGTTTGTACAGTGCATTGGTGTATGATTTGGCAGACATGCATCTATTTTCCATTGACATAGGTGTCGTGAAGTTAGCCACCTCTGTTTTTAGGAGTGCAAAGTCATCTTTGGAGAAGTTTTTCATGGTGGTTACCTTTGTGGGGGGGTGTGGGTGAGATGTGGATTTCCATGGTGATTAGTTTGTGGTCAGATCTAACCAGGGAGGAATTGACTATTGGTGTAGAGCAATGGTTGCCCCACGTTTGTAATAACCAGGTCAAGGATGTTGCTTCCTCTAGTGGGGGTAAGCATGAGCTGGTCCAGGGCATTGGAAATGATGAATTCCAGGAAGCGTTGGGCCAGTGTATTGGTGCATGAGTAGTTTTCCCAGTTGATGGAGGGGTAGTTGAAGTCACCTAGTATGAGACTGTTGGGTTGGACCCTAATAGTTTCCAGGGTGCTTAGGAACATGGAGTGAGGGTCTTGAGACATGGTTGGGGACCTACCGCAGGCTATGACCTGAATCTCCTTCTTACCCACTGTTAGTTGTACCTGAAGTATCTGAGATGCGTTATGCTGGGCTACTAGTCTGGAGGTGTGCATATCCTTTATGAATATGGAGACACGACTGCCTTTGGAGCTTCAGTCCATGTTCTGGGGCTGAAAGGTGTGGAATGAGTTATAGCCTGGTAGGCCCAGTTTATGTTTTCATCTAATCCTAATTTTATCAAAGATAACAATAAAGCTTCAGGATTAGCAGTGCTTATTTTAACCAGTGCTAATTCATGTCATATCTTATATTTGTCAGAGCTTTTTTTATGTAGAACACCACTGAAAATAGGTTCTTTGTAGTCAGACCTTCCCAAATAACAAATTGCAATGAATAATAAATAAATATGAAATGAACATGTACGTGAGAAAGTGCTTTTCAGAAAACATCAAATAAGAAAGAAATGTAGAACTCATTATTGATAATTATGTAGTGCATGGAGCTCTGTTATTACAATGAAATATCAGTTAAATGACATCCTGCTTCAGTGCAACTACAGTGTGAGACACAACCTTAACAACACCTGACCCTATGCTTACTATCAAATATCAGTTAAATGATCTCCTGGTTGAGCAATACTATAACGTGAGACCTGACCTTAACAGTGCCTGACCCTATGCTTACAATCAAATATCAGTTAAATGATATCCTGCTTCAGTGCAACTACAGTGTGAGACACAACCTTAACAACACCTGACCCTATGCTTACAATCAAATATCAGTTAAATGATATCCTGATTGAGCAGTACTATAACGTGAGACCTGACCTTAATAGTGAGCGACCCTATGCTTACAATCAAATATCAGTTAAATGATCTCCTAGTTCAGCGCTACTGTAGATTGAGACTCGAACTTAACAATGTCTGACCTGTACTCTGTTAAGATTGTGTCACTAAGAGTTCAGAGTGTCGTCCAGTAAGTAACAGGAGCAGAACATGAAATGGGTAAATATCAACTCCATTTATGTCTGATTTCTGCAACATTGCACTCACTAACAAGGTTTCTGGGAACCAGCTGCTTCCCTTACACAGGGAATATATAAAGACATAAAGTGATTCCCAACTGCATTACCAGCTTTCAAAGCTGGCATAACACTTGACTCTTTTTTTTCTGTACCTAGTAGTAGACGGAGCAGACAAACCTCCATGCCCTGCAAAGAATTATGATCAGCTCTCTGATTGTAACTGATACGTTCTCAACATGGATGCCAAGATTCACTCCTCGAGGTGCATTTCTAGGCATCCACGTCTCTAACACAAAATAAGCATGTTACAGTTGCAGACCCCATCATAATCCTCTATATATTCTAAAAATACTGCTCAAAACAAAAATACTATAGACAGAAACAAAAAAAAACAGACATATCTAGTTAAACTAAAATACAGCTGTCAATGAAAGCATATTACTTTCCTGATAAAGATGTTCTAGAAAATGGCTGTGACTATTTAGTTTTAAGTACATTTCCACATTCTCGTTTGAACTTTCACATTCTGCTCTGGTCTCCAGCTGCCATGAAAATGATGCATATATTTGCCCTAGCTCTATGGAATAGAGGGAGGGAGTCCTTACTATGGTTCAGTTAGGCCAAGTTTGATTAGTGGTTTGGAGGAGCTAGGTAGGGAGTAGAAAGGACGGTCTTTGCTGGCTCATTTACTCCAGGATGGAAAGATTGGTTTCCGCCTGGGATATGACATGACACTGTGATGGAGACTGTGCTAGGCGGATATGACATGACCCTGTGATGAAGACTGTGCTAGGCAGATATGACATGACCCTGTGATGCAGACTGTGCTAGGCGGATATGACATGACCCTGTGATGGAGACTGTGCTAGGCGGATATGACATGACCATGTGATGGAGATTGTGCTAGGTGGATATGACATGACCCTGTAATGGAGACTGTGCTGTAAACACACTTAGATTGTCTTTACATTTCAGCATTGAAGGCATACGAGATCTAACTGGGTACATGCAGTGATGTGTAGGATGTCAGTAGCTCTCTCTACTTAGAGCACACATAAAGTCTCCTGGCATGTGCACTGTATGTGACACTGCATGCTGTAGGCTGGCATGCAGAGCACTGGATGTGACACTGCATGCTGTAGGCTGGCATGCGGAGCACTACATGTGACACTGCATGCTGTAGGCTGGCAAGTGGAGCACTGTATGTGACACTGCATGGTGTAGGCTGGTATGCAGAGCACTGTATGTGACACTGCATACTGTAGGCTGCCATGCGGAGCACTGTATTTGACACTGCTTGCTGTAGGCTGGCTGGTTAAAGGCTTATAGTGCCTGCATATTTGAACTGCTTCTTACTGAAATTGGTACACCTTGTTTGCTGTAGCATAGACTAGATCCAGGCCTGCTGAATCTAGCTTTGTTTGTATAACTTGAGCACTAATCCAGGCATTCTTTAAAGTATTCAATTGTATTTATTACTGCTTGGTAGTAACTTGATTATAGTGTAGCTATCATTCTAAGTCTTTTGGATTAAGCACTTGGGCATCAGACCAGTTATTTTACATTAGGAAGGTTTGTGGCCTGCACTGTGGTGGCAGGACAGGTAGCTTACATCCTTCTAAGTTGGGAACTGCTGACTGAGGGCTCAGTGTCTGTTATTCTAAAAGTGTATTAGTTCTGGTATAAGCACTTGGGCTTCAGGCCAGTTATTTTACATTAAGAAGGTTCGTGGTCTGCACTCTTGTGGGAGGAGAGGCTGGACTCTGCCCTTCTGAGCTGGGAATTTCTGGTTAAAGGCTTATAGTGCCTGCATATTTGAACTGTTTCTTTTCAGCGCTTCTGTGAATCCCTAGTGATATCTGCATTGCTTACTGTACTTATTTCCTTGTTTCACTTGAAAGAAAGTTACTGTTTGTCGTTTTTGCATTTAAGTTACCTCTAACACATTGCATTTAAGTTACCTGGCACTTGCTCACTAAAGCAATTATATAAGTCAGCACTAAAAAAATTAAAAGCACTACACCCTCACAAACTCCCCTTGACTACCTCATTCCCCATTGGCCCTTTTTTTTCAATTATAAAGGAATTCCCAATACTATTCTAACATGTCCAAAGGTCAGTTGTCAATCCTCTCTCCAGTCCAGCTGGTGAATCTGGGAATCTTGAGGCAATGCTACAACTGCCTCATGTACACAGACAACCCTCTCTTCCTCCCAACAAATTCCAACACATGTGAGAGATGCAACCATATAGCCATATTGGAGGCTAAGCTCTCTCAACTCAGTACTGGTGAAACCAGTCAGGAGGAGAAGGAAACCACACTCACTACAATTCCAGTCTCACACAGACCTACCACGACAGCAAACCAAACACATAAACACACAAAAACATACTCGGAGGCTCTAAATAAAAATCTGCCTAAGCAGCAGAGACCTCCAAAGCAGACACCCAAGCAACCGCTACCCCAAAACAAAACACATGCAACACATAGCTCACAAAGCCAGTGTGCCGAACAGTCACAGCCCTTAAGGCTAAACAACACACCTGATACACTTGTAATAGGTGACTCTATCGTCAGGAACACTGACATCCCGCTCACCAGGCTGAACAAGGAGAAGGTCACGGTGAGCTGCCTGTCGGGTGCTAGGATCCGCCAAATAACACAAGGACTCAGGTCACTCCAAGGCAAGTACAAATATGACTCAGTCATTGTCCATGCTGGTGTGAATGACCTGAGATGTACCTCCCTGGACTACATGAAAAGAGACATAGAGGAGCTCTCTGAGCATGTAGCCCAGGCCGGTATGACCCTGACCTTGAGTAGCATCTTACCCTCACCAAGAATGATGCCACAATATGAAGACAAGATGATCAATTTCAACAATTGGCTTAAGTATTGGTGTCATTCAAAGGGGATCCAATGCCTGTCAGCCTGGGATGACATGCTCGATGCTTCGCTAGGGACGGCTTGCACCTGTCACCCCTGAGGTTTCAGATATTGACAAAGGCTCTTGCTACCCCCATAGTGCCTTTTTTAGGCAAGGCTCAAAAGACAAACCCACCTCCAAAGGTATCACAAGGGATAAGAAACTAAGAGTAATGCTACTCAACACCAGAAGTCTAAACCTCAAGATGCACACACTCGAAATTCTCCTTAGCATGGAGAACATCGATATCTGTGCAGTAACAGAAACCTGGTTCAAGGCTCCCGAGAGCACCCAGCACTACCAGGTTATACCTCATACCATGCTTTTTGGCCCCAAAACTTGGACCGAACCACAAAAGGAGGGGGAGTATCAATATTCGTCAAAGATACCCACATCTCCAGGTTGGTGGCACAGCACGAAGCATCAGAGACTATCCATGTGCAACTAACAGTGGATAAAACTGCCTTCCAGTTTATAGCCTGCTACAGACCACCCTCCCAAACCCAGGAACCCCACTCGGCCTTCCTGAGAACACTGGAAAATATGAAGGTCTCTCCAAACACCATTATATTGGGTGACATCAACTACCCAAACATAGGCTGGGAGCATTACTCTAGCTCCAACACCCTAGCCCAAAGGTTCCTAGAATTTATAAACTCAAATGCTATGGAACAACTTGTTACCACTCCCACAAGAGGGGAAAACATACTGGACCTGATCATCACCAACATGGGGACTCTATGCTCCAGACCAGAAGTGTATCCCTCACTGGTAAGATCAGACCATAAACTAATCTCACTGGATAGTCACATCCCGATTCCACCCTCTGCCCTGAAAACTACAGTGTAAAACTTCTCGAAAGCAAATTTAACACTCCTCAAAACCAAGGTGGAATCCTTCAAAGCCCCCGAGGCTGTGGAAAATACAGCCCAGACCGCAGAATCCTTTATAAATGCATTCTATGAACACCTTCAGGAATGCATGGATCATGCAATCCCAAATAAAACCAAGACCCAATCCTCCAAAGGCAGAGGTCCTGTCTGGTGGACCCCAGCCATAAACAAACTATACAAAAGAAGGAGGAAGCTACTACATGATAGAGCAAAGTCCCAAAAAGGGAAGGCATCTCTGATCAGTATTAGCAAGAAACTACGGGCACTCATAAAATCGTCTAAGGCCAGCTTCGAGAGAAAAATTGCACAGGACACTAAGGATAATCACAAGGCTTTCTTTAGTTATGTTAGGAACCTGGGTGGGAATTCCCAGATATGCTCAGAATTAGTCCAAAATGACAAAAAATACACCGAACCCACAGACATTGCCAACATCCTAGCTGACAGTTTCAGTGCAAACTCCCCCCCTCCCCACCAAAAGGGCAAATATCTATCCCAGCAGAGTGCTGCCCCCCCTGACATCTCAGATGCTCAGGTAAGAGCTGCCCTCTCCAAAGCAAAAAACACAGCATCAATGGGACCAGGCGGTGTCCCGGGCTGCGTCGTACATGAACTCCAAGAAGAGCTAAACCCAAACATAAAACTACTGTTTAATCTCAGCCTTACTACAGGATATGTACCCAAAGAGTGGCGTACAGCAACAGTGGTCCCTCTCCACAAAGGTGGTGCATCAACGGATCCTGGAAACTATCGTCCCATAAGCCTGACTAGCTTGGTCTGCAAAGCTATGGAAAGGATCATCATGGACCTCATAAATAAAGATATTGGGGACCTACAGACACTGGATCCTACCCACTTCAGCTTTGTTAAGGGCAGATCCTGCCTCTTAAACCTGGTTGATTTCTTTGAAACAGTCACCAAAGCCATTGACGAGGGGAAGGTGGTCCACACAGACTACCTGGACCTCGCAAAAGCCTTCGATGGGTTGCAAACTGGCTCAAGGACAGAACCCACATGGTTAGAATTGCTGGAGCCATATCAGACTACAAACCAGTTACAAGTGGCGTCCCACAAGGCTCAGTCCTGGGACCTCTCTTTTTCGGTATATATTTCTCAAAGGTACAGGCCAACATGGAAGGACTGTGGCTGACCAAGTTCGCAGATGACTGCAATCTGGGCGCCATAATCAACTCTCCAGCCGATACAAGCATCCTCCAAAAGGGCCTCATAGAAACAGACAACTGGTGCCAGAGCCATGGCCTCAAGCTAAACGCCACAAAGTGTATAGTCATCCCCTTTGGCAAAAACAAAATGCCCACAAATTACCACATAGGTTGTAATCCATTAAGTACAGAAGAAGTAATTAGGGACCTGGGGACCCAAGTTGATAGCAATCTCTCATTTGACAACCATGTGGCCAAAGTGGTTAGAAAAACATTTTATATAGCCCACATAATCATGAAGTGATTCACATCTAGATCAGGGGAGGTCATCGTGCCTCTTTACTCATCCTTCATCAGGCCCATAATTGAGTACAATGCCCCTTTTGGGATGTGCCTTACCAGACACCTGCAGCTACTGGAAAGACCCCAAAAGTAACTCACCAAGAGGATCAAATGGCTCAGACAGATGCCATATGCTGCCCGGTTAAAGAAACTCCAGCTCTAGTCAGTGGCATACCGCCTGCTCAGAGGCGATCTGTGCCTGACGTATAAAGCCATGTCCAACCCTGAATTAATGGACATGCTGCACCTCAGAAAATCCAAATCCCATCGAGCTATGTGCTCAAGAGACTTGAACCTCAGCACTGAAATAAATAGGACATGCTGGAGGGACAGATTCATAACCCAGAGGCTCCCTTCACTCTGGAATAAAATCCCAGTCCAGGTTAGGCAGAGTCCCTCATTGACTCTCTTCAAGAGGAATCTTGATGAGTGGATGGGAGATTGTTGGACATGCTGCACCTCAGAAAATCCAAATCCCATCGAGCTATGTGCTCAAGAGACTTGAACCTCAGCACTGAAATAAATAGGACATGCTGGAGGGACAGATTCATAACCCAGAGGCTCCCTTCACTCTGGAATAAAATCCCAGTCCAGGTTAGGCAGAGTCCCTCATTGACTCTCTTCAAGAGGAATCTTGATGAGTGGATGGGAGATTGTAGGTTTACCCCGGGTATCACTTCTGTGTCACTGTTAGACAGAGGCACAAGATACTAACCTCGAAAAAGGGCATAGCAAAATTAATTTAAAATGGGTGGCGAAAGCCAAACACACTCTGGCTAGGCTTATAAATGCCCTAGGGCAGATAGCCTAGTATGAACCTATGAACCTATGAAGAGCACTGTATGTGACATTGCATGCTGTAGGCCGGAATGCAGAGCACTGCATGTGACACTGCGTGCTGTAGGCTGGCATGCGGAGCACTGTATGTGACACTGCATGCTGTAGGCTGGCATGCGGAGCACTGTATGTGACACTGCATACTGTAGGCTGGCATGCGGAGCACTGTATGTGACACTGCATGCTGTAGGTTGTTCCACTGTAATCCACCTCTTCCATCCTATCTGCCAATGGTGTAGTCCTAGCTCCAGATATATTAACAGGACACTAAAAGTAAAAATGGTACTGCCAAGCAGCTAATGGTCAGTTGGACAACAGAAATAAGGGGACAACAATAGTGAGAATACTTCTAATTTAATTAGCATAAAGCTGGGAAGAATTCTGCACTAATTAGATCAAAGATTCATGGAATTTTAATCATGAATATTAATAAGTCTTATGATGCCATTGACTCAGAGAAGTTTATCAATGTATTTCTTTATACCTTGATAAGTGGACTGGCCTGAAGACCCTTTTCAGTAATGAGTCAGGCTAAAATGCACAAACCATGCATACAACATTATAATGAAGTAGAGGTCATTGGTAAAATGGATGTAAATCACATGGAGGAAACTGTATATATCTTGCATAATCAATAAAAAATATATTTTAGTTACTGCAAAAAAAATATTTTAATTACTGGCTTTTGTTTACCTGTCTGTCTGTTTTGTAATTGGAGGTATAAGAGCTTGGTTTATTATGTAGCAGGGAGGTAACTGTTTGAATGAAGTGACTATTGAACTGGCATGCTTAGTGTGTTAATGGGATATCTGGCTTTGGATTAGGTCGTGTTGCTTTGCCAGTGTTAAGGAGGCAGTTTATGGAGGACCACAATAGTTTGGTGTTATTGTGCTGGGATGACAAGAAAGGGGTGTAGAAGTGTTTTTTGTTTGCTTTTATCTTGTGCTTTGTTACGTTTCTGAGGTTTCTGAAGTTGTTATGGTTTTGCTGTTCGCTGCCATGTTTTCCAGTCTTTATAATTTTATTAAAAGTACATAGTGAATGAATAAACAATTTGACCAAAACACATATTTTTGATAAAATAAGACAGAGTAATTGACTAAGATACAGTCAGATATAACTGATTAAAGCACTAGTTAGTCTAATATTTTATGAAGAAAACTAAGTTTATGAAAAGAACATTGATGATATGGGTTTGTGACAATAATCGATCGATGAGAGTGTGTGATATGCAGAAGTGGCTGAGCATTGTGTAGGGAAAACCAGGCCAGAAAATAAAAACAACCAGCAGAGAAAGAGCAAAAGAAACAGCAAGGGAGAGGGAGAGAGGGGAAAGAGGGTAGGGCGAGAGGGAGAGGGTGAGAGACAGAGAGAAAGGGGGGTTAGAGGGGGAAAGAGAGAGAAGGAGGGAAAAGTCCAAGGAGAAAATCAATTTTTTAGCAATGTAGAGGAGAGAATTACTGCACCTGTGACATTCTTGAGCTGACTTTTACTCTAACTTTAATGTACTTTATTTTGACATCATGTATCTATCAGCCTTGAGACACCATTACATATTGATCAATGAGTGGTTCCACATTTACTACATGTGAAAGCACTAAAATGATTAAACACTTTCAGAACCCAATGGCCCTAGAAGGGCATACGATTAAACATAATCACTGGTATTTAGCAAAGTATGACAAAAATGTGTTTCAATTCATGCCCCCATACCAGCAACGTTTTCCCACTTTTTGATGGCCATATAAGCTTAGAAACTATGTGGCAGGGTTTTGCAACATTTAGCATTGCTATCTCAATTCTCCAGTTTACTTCTTTGCTGGAGTGTCTTCTGGTCAGAGTCTGCATATCCTCCTTGTATCCATTTGGTTTGTTGCTGGGTGCTGTGGTTTCTTCAAATATCCCAAAGGTATACATAGGTAGATGTGTGATCTCGCAGTTTACCCATAGTTCTGCATGGTGTGTGTGTGTGCGTGTGTGTGTGTGTGTGTGTGTGTGTGTGTGTGTGTGTGTGTGTGTGTGTGTGTGTGCGTGTGTGCGTGTGTGCGTGTGCGTGTGCGCGTGTGCGTGTGCGTGTGTGTGTGTGTGTGTGTGTGTGTGTGTGTGTGTGTGTGTGTGCGCTTATGTGTGTGTATGTGTGTGTGCATGTGTGTAGAAAAGTAACTGCATGAGCTACATAGTTTGCATGCATCCTTGTATGTAGAGATATTGACTGGGCTTTGGCTATGATGCTTTTTATTACTGTGATTAACTCTCATTTCAGACCTCTAGGTTGCTTTGTGGTGGCACAGTCCAGGTTGTCAGATATGGGCTCCAGTCTCCAGAAGCTAAGTGTCTGCTTTTGCTGCTCTCAATAGTGTACTTTCTGAATGGAATTAGAACTAAAGAAATGTAAAGGCGAAAACAGTGTTCTAGGCTACTCTCTCTAATACATTGGGATTATAGCTGAGTAAGGTAAAAGCAAAAGCCATAGTCATTGGGATTTCTTAAACCAGAATTCAGAGATAGACAGATATCAACAAAAAGTTAATGGGGAGAAAGCTTGTGGGATGGCATAGCAAGAGAAACTGAGCTGCCCAAATTTGGTAAGGACCTTTTGTCCCAGTAGCCAACCTGTGAACAAGATCAAATTCATCAAGCAATAATAACAGGTCATGCAGACCAGAAAACATGAATGAAAAAAGTATCTCTGGATGCTGGTTAGTAGCTTTTCAGGTGGGGAACAGAAACATAAGAAAAGATCAGGGACAGAACAGAACCGAATCAGAAAGTTAGGTCCCACCGCAGCCAGAATCAGGGTACATCTGTGAGGTGTGATGTTTACTTTCCATACAGCAATACTTAGTTGCAGTGATTTAGTACAATGGTCAAAGCAACATGGCACAAAGGATATGTCCACTTAAGTATAAGAATTGAAGTTTATCAAACAATTATATACAAAATGTCTTGCAAGCACTATCCATGTACAAGCAAAATGTTTTTTAAAATAGCACATTTTGCCATCTGTGCTTAGAATCCATGAAGCATGAAGATACAACACATGTTTTGCTCAGAAAAGCTCTGTAAACTCTTTGTTGAAGATATTGAGCATGATTTAATAGAGATTAACAACATAACCCTCCAGTTTAAACATGGAGTTTGAGCTGAAATTGAAATGGCAGATACTTTAAAACTGTATCCAGAAAATAAACGTTCATCTGTGTTAAATAGGGAACATAACTTTAAAAAAATGCGGTGCTATATAGAAATCATGCACTGCCAATCACAAAATCAAAGTAGTAGGAGTGCAATGCTGCAGACTTACTGAAAAGCATTGGGCCAGACCGCAGGATAGTGACTTGGAAACACACACAGACCAGACATGTACATTTCTGAATGCATTTTGAATTTAATAATAGACTAACTCATGTCCAATACCACCAAAAATGTTTTTCTTCACAAGGAAAACCCACTTGTTCTCTTACATATAAGGGGCACTGCCCACCCACTCAGTCATGTATTTAACACATACTGGACAGCTGACATGGTTCTTGGGGGGGGGGGTGCTGGTGTGTTACAGAGGACCCCAGGTGGAGGCTTGCAGTATTACAACTTAAGGAACGTAGAAATAGGAGGTTGAAGTATCCAATACGCAAATTCAGGCAAACGTGACATACTCAATGCCTAAAAACAGAAAGTGCAAGTCAGAATTACATGTTCCAGAAGATGGACACATTTTACAAATTCTGTACCATAAGAAACATTATATAAGTTAAAGTTTTTGCAGGGTTGCATTCTACCCTGCACCATGCACTCCTAAAGTTTCCTGCTTACTTTACTTATTGTTTTAAACTCCAAGGTCACGTTTTAAACTCCAAGGTCACGAAATAACACAATCACCTGCTATCTCAGAAAAATCAAGTACCTTACTAGCTTCAAGGAAGTGAATGCCTGCACCTGGTTATGATTTCAATACTTTAATGAGGGAGTTAGATGTTAAGCTTTTGGAAGGCCTGAAATACATATATTAGATGCATTTAGGGATATTCAGTTCTCCAATAGATAAATAATAAAATCAAATTAATAGCAAATGCACTACCCATTCTGGTGTGATAATTGCATAGTACGTTGCAACTGCTCAGCTGATTAATTGGACTCTTTATCTCGTTTCTGTAGCTAATTCCACTTGGTATACAACCAGTCCTCCTTTTGTGTAGTTTGAAATGATGGGTAGTATATGCATGTCCAAATCTGAGTCAGAAGCAGGTCAATAGGTTATAACCATTGGGTACAATTTTTAAGTTGTACATTGGCCTGTGGTACAATGGAATGAGTAACTAACTAACAAACTAATTAACTAAATGCACCAGTATAATTACAATATTCAAAGCACCAAGTTGGTATAAAGTAATTGCCTGATATTTAGAGGTTTAGTGGTAATTTAAAGAATATCCACTTAATCCCCATAGAACGGGATCCATTCTGCTCACAGTTCTACTACTATCATACACAGATATGAGAGATTTGGGCAGAATAAAAAAATGTTGCTATTACACATTAAAAATGTATAAACAGTATTTCAAAATATGAAAACAATTTAAAATACTGCAAACATTTGAGTAATGAGCTTCATCTTCATGAATCTATTGGGACAGTCTGTGTGCATATATTACACTTGTGAAGTAGCTAGCACTTTTACTTCATTTCCCTGAAGTGAGTCACTGTACTACCAGAATATAACACATTTCAGCAAAAGTTCAGTACACCAAAAAGGAATATTTTTTTTTCCAGAGAAATCAAATGTGCTCATCTGTTGTATATTGCTGTAACATTCAAGGGTCCTGGCAAACCTCAGGGAAACTTTAATTCGTCAATGCAACTAGACTTTCAATGCAAAAACAAAAATGTGATATCACACCCTGTGTACTTCTGTACTGCTTCTGTGACCTATTGTGACCCAAGCAAGAATATATATGATTTATTAATGACATGGTATTTAAGTTTTTTTCTTTATTGATAGTCTGATGATAATTAGCTATTTATTCTAATTTATTAATTATGCTAGCGTCATATACAACTCAATTTCACTTGGAAATAAATTGCGTCACAACATATACATTAAATGTTGTTGTTGTTGTCTTTCACTTTTCCTGGTTAGGGGTCACCACTGCGGAACTCCAGTCTGCTAATGATTGGCAGTAGATTTTCACGGTGCCGAGTTGCCAGCTCGACACCCAACTTTCAACGAAGGCATGCCCATTCACACATTTCTTTCGGAACGCCACTCGACCCATGGGGAGGACATGCAGACTCCACACAGAAGGCACTCCCCGCACATGCTGAGAATCGAACGGGAGAACCTCTTGCTGTGAAACAACAACACTACCGCTGCACCACAAACCACAGAATCCATTCTATGGCCATCTGACTGAAGTTTTAAACATGAGTGGTTTAATGTGAGCCAAAGACACACACACACAAACACATACACACAAATGTGAGAGTGTGTATGTGTGTGTGTGTATGTGTGTAAATATAAATATAAATATATATATATATATATATATATATATATATATATATATATATATATATATAGCAAGTGAAATAGTTACACTTTTTTAGCTAACATGCTGCAGACAGTATTAAAAGGCCTAGTAGTTATGCAATTTAATTTGAAAATTTGCCTCACAGCACCAAGAGAGAAAGAGAAAGAGAGAAAGAGACAGAAGATGGAGACCGAGGGCACATGTGGCAGTCTTACAATGGTTATTTATTTACGTGCTGCAGCTGAATATATAACATAAGAACTATGATGCTACTACATCTGTGCACTGGCATCATGTGCTGGGTTTATATAACTCTGTTTGTGTTGGCAAAAATCCTGTCTACAAAGTTTTGTAAAACACAATGAACAGCATTTAGCCATCTGGTGTGCTACGGCTGAATGTTACACAAAGCCATCTGTATACAGTTTTTGTCCAGCATAAGAGGTTTTGCTCCACAAAAGGAATAACAGTGCCTCTTATAGTTTGTAATGAAGGTATTCATCTGTGGATCTATTCTATCTTCTGTAACTTTTTGTTTTTGTTGTCTTCTTCACTTAAGATATATGCGGACACTAAATGCAATTAGTCCAACTTTTTCAATCTTAAAGACTTAGTCACAGATGCTTTGATCAACAATCGGCACATTTTTAATGTGTTTTCACATACAGTATGTAATTCGAATCTGTGCCCTTCAGAACTACTCAGCACTGCTTTCACAATGTAATTACATTCTAGAAACCTGCCTAAACTATGTGCATGAATAAACTAAGGCAAACGTGAGGTGGACTATTTCTGTATAAAAATACAAAGTTATAGTTCTAAATTCTAAAGCATTTTTAAGTTCTAGGTTGTTGTAAAGATATGAGTGCATGAGTCTTTAATAGTATGTTGATTTAAATTGTTTTTAAAAAGATATCTGCATACATAGCTGCAACATTTTCTATGGATATACTTTTGATTTCCAATAGATTATATTTATATGAGAATATGCAATTTTTGAACTCTGTGGAAAAAGGCTAGAGACCCAGTTTCAATTTGCAGGTTATTTCTTTCCAACAGGTAAACAGCATGTACAGTTTTGGTATTTGCTGTTTCAGAATAAACACAAATAGCATTATAAATAACACATAAAACATAACTTATTGTGCAGCATCACCAGGCAAGGAATGTGACAGCTCGTACAGTGATACTTATAGTATTTTGCAAATGCAGGGCAAGCTAAAAGTGAACAGATGTGCTCTCAGAGGATAAAAAAAGAGGCACGATTACCATAGCTAAAATAAGGATCCAAAGATAATGAACCTGTATGCCCCAGGAATGGGTACATATGGACAGACGGCCTCATATTCATTTAGTAATTAAAGATATATGTCTGTAGGGAGTTTATAAGAAAAACTAGTGGATGCTAATAAGAATGCATGACAAATAATGACTTTCAGTAAAAGAAGATACAACATTTTAAATTATGGATAGTGCAACAATGTTGGGTTTGGCCTGAGAATCTGAAAAGCATGGTATACATACAAAATGTGGTATTTATTGTATTGGCATGTTACTTGTTCTTATTATTTGGACAATTTATCTACAGTTTATCAGTTTGGTCTTAGAATGCAGCCTTTTCATACATAGATTCAAATGATATGACTTTGTAATGGCCATTTTAAAGTAAGAGTCAAGTTAGATAGAGGAAAATAAAACCATGATGCAAACTGAAAAGATGACTAATATACACCTATTAATGGTGTTATATGACAACAGTACCACTGAGATAGCTTTATACTATCATCAGAATCCTGAAATGAGTTTAAGTTGCTTGAAACCGCTATACATCCTTCTCCTAATTTGCTCTAAATGAGATCTGTTTTCCCCATGTGGAATGAGAACCTATTTTTAAATATCATCCCATTTTTCTAATAGCACTCTAGAGGTACCAAAACACTTTAACAGAAAATGACAAATTCTGTATGTTCTTTCATCATCTTTCCTCACCATCAGCTTGACTATTTGTTTTAAACATTTTCTAGTAAGAAACAGTCCCTCTGGTTTACATTTATCAACAAGTGGAATACAGATGTCTTTTTTTATATAACTTAGACTCAGACGAGGCTTTATATTTATGAAAACTGCTATCCATAAAGAAATGTATTTAATGCTACTGTATCTATAAAATATCAGCTCTTGTTACTCACTTAAGCATTAGAAAAAGACAAATGATTCAACTTCCGCTTCTAATGTGAGTGAAGGTTGTAAAAGAGAAAAATGCACCTCTTCAAAATGTTCCTTTGCCAACGTATTAGCTGCAGGCAGAGTGTTTGGCGATTTTCAACTATGTCTTTTTATTATTGTGACAGGTGAAAGTGTCAGGAAGAGTTTACTGTGCAATTTTCTCTTTCAGTCCCGTTAGAGCATGACCCAGATATTTAAGTCTTTGTAGAAATGTAGCATAAAAAGGAAATTATATTAAACACAACAAAGCACTGGTACACTGTTTTTCTGAAGTGAACAGAAAAAAGGCAGGACATTCTGCACTTTTAACTGAAAGGAATATAACAGCAATGTTTGAGATGAACTGGCACACTATGAGACAGCTTAGATCAAAGCAAATGTGTGGTTATTTCAATAAATGTCAAAAACAAGCAAACTAAAACTGCAAAAGCTTGTTTGAGTTCAACACCAGGAACAATGCAGAAATCATTGCACAACAGATAGAAAGTAGATGCCAAGAATACAGTGGGATACAATTTTTTAAAAAATAATGAGTGCTGCCAGAAAAATGATGGCAAAAAATATGAAAGGCTTGTCTGAGTGAGTGACCAGGGGAAAACAGCTCATAGTATTTATGTGACCTGACTTACCTTCTGCAAACTGTGCATCGGAGACCATCCAGGTGCAATTAACCATAGGCAAGACTGCTCTGCAAATTGTAGCATGTTACAGGCCACCCTCACAAACTCAGGAACCTCACATGGCTTTCCTGAAAACACTGGAGGGGTTAAATGTATCTCCAAACACCATCATACTAGGTGACTTCAATTACCCTAATATAGACTGGGAACACTACTCAAGCCCAAACACTCTAGCCCAAAAGTTCCTGGAATTCATAAACTCAAATGCCATGGAACAACTAGTCACCATCCCCACAAGAGGAGAAAACATACTTGATCTCATCATCACGAACATGGGAGCACAATGTTCAACACCGGAAGTATACCCCTCACTGGTGAGATCAGATCACAAACTAATCTCGCTGGAGGTCCTCATCCCACCCCACCTGAAATAAAAAAGACCACAGTAAAGAACTTCTCGAAAGCCGACTTCACACTTCTAAAGACTAGTGTGGTCTCCTTTAAGGCACCCGAGCCGACGGAAAACAGTACTCAAGCCGCTGAATCACTTACAAATGCCTTCTACCAGCACCTGCAGGACTGCATGGATAAGGCAATCCCAAGCAAAACAAAGACTCTTTGTACCAAAGGCAAGTGTCCAGTCTGGTGGACCCCAGCCATAAACAAACTCTACAACAAAAGGAGGAAGCTACTACAAGATAGAGCAAAATCCTTAAAAGGTAAGACACCTTTGATCACTATAAGTAAAAAACTAAGAGCTCTCATAAAATCATCCAAAGCAAATTTTGAGAGAAAAATAGCTAAAGACTCAAAAGACAATCATAAGGCCTTCTTTAGCTATGTTAGAAACCTGGGAGGAAACTCCCAGATATGCTCAGAACTAGTTCAAAATGATGTGAAGATTACTGATCCTATAGACATTGCCAACATACTGGCTGACAGGTTCAGTGCAAACTCCCAAAAGGAGAGATATCTATACCAAACGATTGCAGCCCCCCAAACATCTCTAACGCACAAGTGAGAACTGCTCTCTCCAAAGCAAAAAACACAGCATCCATGGGACCTGATGGTGTCCCCGGCTGTGTGCTCCACGAACTCAACAAGGAATTAAACCCACAGCTAGGACAGCTGTTTAATCATAGTCTCATCTCTGGATACGTACCCAGGGAGTGGCGCACTGCGACTGTGGTCCCACTTCACAAAGGCGGTGCCTCCACCGACCCTGGAAATTACCGGCCCATTAGCTTGACAAGCC